>NW_021368387.1:0-310 GCF_001605985.2 Dendrobium catenatum
TCAAAGATTTTTGGATGTAGGTGACGAGAAGACTATTATGTTAAAAGCCAAACACATAGATGAATATGGCTTAGTAGATGATGAAAGTAAGGAGATATCATTGATAACAAATAAATTTGAAAGTCTATTGAAGCACAAGCATGAACATCAACAAAAGCAGAGTAAATGTAAAAATTATAAAAATGTTAAGTTTTCTTCTAACATAATTTGCTTTAGGTGTAGGGAACCCGGACATTTGAAGCGTGAATGCCCCAACTTAAAAACTCTTCCTGCAAACCATTTGTAATATGGGGAAAAGATAAAAAGCAAA
>NW_021368388.1:0-326 GCF_001605985.2 Dendrobium catenatum
AAAACCTTACACACTTTAACTTAGTGACACCCTTAGTTCATAGGAAAATCCCTACGGGTTTTTGAATTCATTCAGCCTCTTAATTAACTTAATTAAAATTAAACCTTAATTAAGCCATTACAACTTTCATAAAATGTAATAAATCAAGATCAAACCCAAAAAATTATATATAACCCCTCTAACTGACCAGATTTGAATCCTTAACCAATAAAAATTGAAATCCCCTTGATTAGACAGCAATTATACAATTAATTTAATTTTAATTGAAAATTCAATATTTAATTAAAAATATTAAAAATTCCAAAAATTTCCCAAACACTTGAAAA
>NW_021368389.1:0-254 GCF_001605985.2 Dendrobium catenatum
GTGACGAGCGGAGCGCAGGTGAAGGCGCAGGGCTCGTTGCACGGGTGGATACGTGCAAGATGTGGTTGGTGACAGACCACATGAGTGCAAGGCGCGTGCGTGGGGCTGAAAGCGTTGGACGCTGGCTGGAGGCACAGGGCGCAGGCACTGAGGCGCAGGGTGCAGGTGGATGCACAGGCCGCGGAAGGCGGGCTAGGGGTGCTCGGGATTGGCTGCATTGGACGCAGTGCGACAGGTGAAGATCTGTCGGGAGG
>NW_021368390.1:0-228 GCF_001605985.2 Dendrobium catenatum
TCATTGCCTAAAGAATGGAGATATAATAGAAATCATCTAAAAGAGTTAATAATTGGTGATCCTTACCAAGGTGTTAAGACTAGGAGAAACCTTAGGGATGAGGTAGAACATTCTGCATTCCTATTAGAAATTGAACCTAAAAATATAGATAAAGTTTTATAAGATAATTTTTGGATAATTACTATGGAAGTGGAACTTAACCAATTTATAAGAAATGATGTTTGAGAG
>NW_021368391.1:0-269 GCF_001605985.2 Dendrobium catenatum
GATATGTGGCGAGAGATGGTGGTCGAAAGGATCGTAGTAGTGTTCGACAAATGGATGGAAGTCCGACGGTGGTCGGGAAGAACTCTTGCGGAGGTTGATGAATGGGTGGAAGTCTGTTGGTGATCGACGAATAGGCGGAAGTCCGACAGCTGTCGGGATGAACTCTGATGGTGGTCAACGAACGAGTAGAAGTCTGACAGTGGTTGAGGAGAGCTCCTGCGGTGGTTGATGAGCGGGCGGAAATCTAGCGGCGGTCGGGATGAACTCTG
>NW_021368392.1:0-476 GCF_001605985.2 Dendrobium catenatum
GGATTTCGGTCTCTGATCTGCTCTTGGCTGGAAGCAAAGTCCACCACAGCTTGGATCTTGGGGTGGTTCTCTCGCAGCCTTTCGAGCTCCTCCTTCATGCCTGTCTGCCATCTGACTTGATCTCCCAGGTACTGCAAGCCAGTGTTGATGAGCTTCTCCATGATTGGAGCAACAAGCCATTCTGCCATGGCCCTGGTCAAGCAAGATCAGAACAACTCAACAGAGGAGGGAGAGAGAGTGGAAATGTAAGTGAGAGAGAGAGTGGAAGGGGTGGTTCCTTGGTTGGCCAGATGGCTGAGGTGGGGGAATGGATATGCATACAGTGGGAATATCATTAGAGGTATAATTTATTGGTGAGTTAAGGTATGTTTAAAAAAATTAACTAAAATATCTTTAAAATATAGTCTAATAATATATAAAAAAATATAATAACAAAATTTTCCATTATTTTTTTCACTATTTTAAAATTGCATCAT
>NW_021368393.1:0-750 GCF_001605985.2 Dendrobium catenatum
CCTCTTAGGTTGCTCTGATGGCTCGCTTCAAATCTTTTCACCGACTTCCACTCTTTCGATCACTTCTTCCCCCAGCAGCGGCGATGAGGGGCTTCAGCCATCTGATTCGGATATCAAACGGGAGCCATACGCGCTGGAGAGGGCGATGTCGGGGCTCTAGAAGCGTGCGCCGGTGACGATGGAGGTGTGCCGCTCACGCGACCTTCTGTTGTCCCTCTCTGAGTGCATCGCATTCCACCGGCTCCCCAACCTGGAGACAGTTGTCGCCATAGCCAAGACGAAGGGCGCTAATGTCTACAGCTGGGACGATTGGAGGGGATTTCTCTGCGTTGGTAGGCAGAAAAGGGTCGGGATCTATATACTGGATGGTGGTCGTGAATTTGTGAAGGTTAAGGAGATTGGTGTATCCAATCAGGTGAAGTCTATGGCATGGTGTGGTGAAAACATTTGCTTGGGGATTGGGAAGGAATACATAATACTGAACAGTACGACTGGAGTAACGTCAAAAGTATTCTCTTCTGGAAGGAGCATTCCCTTAGTTGTTCCTCTTCCCTCTGGGGAGCTTATCTTAGGAAAGGATGACGTTGGAGTTTTTGTTGACCAAAATGAAAAACTTCTACAAGATGGCAGGATATGTTGGTCTGAGGCCCCCAGCTCTATTGTCATCCACAAGCCGTATGGATTAGCTCGCCTACCTAGGCATGTTGAGATACGCTCTCTTTATGCTCCGTATCCTTTGGTTCAGACAAT
>NW_021368394.1:0-292 GCF_001605985.2 Dendrobium catenatum
TAGCCAGCAAAGCAAAACAAAAAAAAAATGAAATGAAATTTTTAATTCTCACATGCCCTCTGCCATCCCACGACCTCGACACGTCGCTCGCACGCCGAAGTCACATCCTGCGCACGATCTCACACTGGCATCGTTAAAGAGACCAAGAGGAGAGGCCTTCGGCCTCTCTCGACCAAACGCTCACTCTCCGATCTCTTTCACACGATTTCCCTCTTCTCCGACATCTCCCTCTCGGTCTTCTTCCTGGACGGATCAGAAGTTACGACAGTTTGATCGGAAGCAACTCGGGAGC
>NW_021368395.1:0-205 GCF_001605985.2 Dendrobium catenatum
TTTAACTAAGTTTAATAAAAAAATTAACATAATTTGCTTATAAAATTAGAAAAATAAAAGAATTCTTTTATTCTATCCATCTAACTATTAGCTAAATAACTGAAACAACTAATAGCCTATTGGTTAAAGGAGAAGTTACTTTATAATCATTTATTTGAATCACATGCTTTATAATTTATTTTTTATTTTTAAATAAATTATTAGC
>NW_021368396.1:0-2119 GCF_001605985.2 Dendrobium catenatum
CTCATTTTCGTAGCACCTGAGGGAGGCATAATGAGGTTCTCATTCAGTTTGACTGAACCTCGAACCAATAATGAAGCCGAGTACGAAGCTCTATTAGCAGGACTGGAGATCGCGATTGATGTCAGAATCCAACATCTCCAAATCTTTGGCGATTCTCAGCTCGTGATAAATCAGATCCTCGGCATTTATAAAGTTGGCAAAGTTTAATTGGCCCATTACCATCGACGAGCCCTCGAGCTTCTGAAGCAAGTACCAAATGCTAAAATAGCTCGAGTTTCCCGGGGACAGAATGCTAAAGCAGATTGTCTGGCTAAATTAGCCAAGGAAATGATGAATATCAATGATGAGAGCCCTATATTCATCGGAGTTTACACTCGAAGAGTCTTGGAGCCCGCTCTGCTACAATTTTCGATGGCGGAAGAAATACCTTATTCAAGTCAACAAGATAAAATTTCAGTTGACCCTCAACATCTCCATCAGATCGTTATGGAGAATTATCTAGAAGAATATCATATAGCCAAGAGACATAAAGCTAGTCAAGCTTCAGAGTCATGGTGGCATTGTTTAGATATTGAAGTCGAAAATGATTGGAGGCAGTCATTCATTGACTACTTCAAGGAAAACAAACTCCCGACAGAAAATTTTATGGCCGCATAAATTCGAAAAAGGGCGTTGCGATACGCATTTGTCAATGATACGTTATACAGACGAGCTTTTGATCAAATGTGGCTAAGGTGCCTAGGGATCAAGGAAGCTGATAAAGTGGTATCAGAAGTCCACGAAGGGCTTTGTGGAGCACATCAGTCAGGTCCCAAGATGGCTGCCAAAACCAAGAGAATGTGTTATTACTGGCCGACTATGGTCAGAGATTGTATCGATCACGCTAAGAGGTGCCACGAATGTCAAATCTACGGTGATGTTATACATCAGCCTCCGAATACACTACACTCAACATTAGCGTCCTGGCCATTTGAATGCTGGGGCACTGATATTTTCGGTCCAATAGATCCGCCATCATCACCGGGACACCGTTTCATTCTGGCAGCAACAGATTACTTTTCCAAATTGACAGAAGTAGCTCCGTTCAGAGAGGTCACATCAGAGCAAGTGATCTATTTTTTTACCCACAATGTCGTCTACAGATTTGGTGTGCCACGCCGTATAATCTTAGACAACGGTACTGCATTTAAAAGTACGAAAATCTACAAGTTCGTTGATCGGCATAAAATCGATTGGCGATATTCATACATATACAATCCAAGGGCGAATGGGTTGGCAGAAGCCTTCAACAAGACGTTGGTGAAATTGTTGAAGAAGATCCTCACCAAGAACAAAAGAGAATGGCACACGAAAATGGCAGAAGCACTATGGGCATACCGTACAACATACAAGATGCCAACCAAAGCCACTCCTTACTCTCTAGTATTCGGTGTTGAAGCCGTATTACCATTAAAAATTGAGTTACCGTCACTTCGGGTAGCAGTTCAGAATGATCTCACTCAAGAACAAAATGCCCATCTCAGAATGGAAGAGCTCGATGCACTTGATGAACTCAGGTTACAAGCTCAACAAAACTTAGAAATCTACCGAGGAAGAATGGCAAAATCTTTTGATCGAATGGTGCGTCCTCGATCATTTCAGGAAGGGGAATTGGTCCTGGTGCTGAGAAGACACTTCATTCCACATCGAAAAATTGGTGGCAAATTCATATCTAATTGGGAAGGCCCCATCGTCATCGAGAAAGTGTATCAAGGAGGAGCATATCAGTTGATCGATTGAACGGTCAGAGACCCATGCCACCTATCAACGGTAGACATTTAAAGAAGTATCATGCATGAAAATTTCATGACTAATATACTTTGTAATTATCAAAGTTTTATGTACATAGTTATCAGTGCATGTTTACATTTACATTTTGAAATTCTCTTGTGTAGTAAGAATACATTTTAAAATCTCCCATCAGATTGGGGGCATTTTAAATATTTATTTGGGTCGACATCGCGCTGCGTGCTGAGATCCCCAAATAAATATTTAAAAATCTTAAGGACAAAAAGCCTATCCAAAATGTCCCTACAAGATAGGGGGCATTTTAAATATTCATTTGGGTCGACATCGTACT
>NW_021368397.1:0-209 GCF_001605985.2 Dendrobium catenatum
CAATGGGTTTCATTGATCGAGAACAATTTTGTGGACCCTCTAAAGGCTTCCAACTGATGGGGATAACTAGAGAATGTTCTCTAGGCCACATGGTGTCTTACGTTGAGAGGGTAAGCTTTTGTTCCTGTGAAGAAGGGATCACTTGGGGTCAATTTTACCTTTTTTGACCACCTTTGGCCACCTCCTACCAGAAGGGGGGAGCTTGTATG
>NW_021368398.1:0-449 GCF_001605985.2 Dendrobium catenatum
ATTGCTGTAAACCTTTTCTTTAATGTAAAATTCTAGCTATCTTAACCCGTCTCTCCCTTTTCCTTTCTAATATATTCACATTTTTTTCATCAATCAATCTTTTTTTTTTTGGGATGAACCGGGGCAAAGCCCATTTTATTAGGATAAAAAAGGAACAAAAAGACTTACAAAAGTCTTACAAAAATACCAAGACTGACTAAGACAAACAAAGTAAAGAGAACCACTCAATCAAATCTAACAAAAACCAAACAAACTTAAACCACATTACAACCCAGCAATTACCAAAAACAGAAAAAACAGTAACAGGAACAAAGAATCAGAGGAAGCTCCCGTCCCAGCCAAAAAGCCGATCAACCAAGTTTCATTGAAACTGAAATTTCTCCATAAGATTATGAAAGTTCTTCCAGCTATACGTTTTGATCCGTATAGCATTTTTAATAGTAAAGATA
>NW_021368399.1:0-213 GCF_001605985.2 Dendrobium catenatum
TTTTATTGTTCCATACTCTATAGTTATATCACCTCTTAATTCGAGAATATCATACTTAAGATCAGATATGTTAATTGATTATATGACTGTATTAAGATAAAAATATATATAAATTAAAACATGCTTACTAAACAAATATTGAGGCTAATAAACATATAATATGCTTTGCCGAAGTAAATAATGTATTTAAAAGATTAATGAATCTATTGACAT
>NW_021368400.1:0-1086 GCF_001605985.2 Dendrobium catenatum
ATCCCATCCATTCCCACTACCTCATGCTCATTTTCACTTAGCTTGGCTGGGAAGTAAGGGGAAGAGAAGAAGAGAAGAGGAGAGGAAACACTTTGTGGCTTTTTCGTCCATCATGCCGATTACGAAAATTATTTTATTTGTTTTAAGTAACTATTCTCTTACTTCTGTTATCGATAATTTTAATTTTTATGGATTTTAACTCTCCTAAATTTGCTAAAAATATATTATTTTTTGATTTCATAAGCATTCACAGTATAACTTTTGATATATTTTAGATTTGATTATTCTGAATAAATTGATGTGATTTGATAGCATTTTACTGGTTAAATATGGGTATATGATTTTTTACATAAAATGGGTAGGAAAATGGATACTAAAAATGAGTTGAAAAGTGATGTATTGTGATTTGATACGATAATACTGAAATATGATTTTGGATAAAATAAATCAAATATAGAATATGTGCATTAAAAGGATATACTATATTGATATTGATTTGATAGAAAATTATATACTAATTGATACCAAATATATATGATATGATAACCTCATGTGATACCCTCAAGATCTACTAATTCACTAATGGGAGTCATAAGGAATCAGAGACTAATTGAGAGTTATAAGGAGTTAGGAAAATAGATTCACATAATTTACCGACTATAAGTCATAAGGAGCTCATAATTAGGGAGTCACAAGGGGAGACTAATACCAGAGTCATAAGTGTAGGAGAAAGATACCATATACCCTCATTTGAATATCTGATATAGAAGAAATTGATATCGTTACTGATTACTGTTATTGATATTGTGTTGAAATTGATATCGTTACTGATTATTGTTATTGATATGATGTTGATACCTTTATCGATTATTGTTATTGATATTGTACTAATATTGTTATTGGGTACTATTACTAATATTGTATTAATGATGTTACTGCTAGATGAATGTGAATGATTGAATGATAAGATTGATTGAAACTATTTGAAATTGACCGAAGGATAAGGACAAACTAGTTAATAAAATTAATACCGTTAATTGGCATATATAATAGATATTAATGAATAGTTTTCTTATATGAGTTATC
>NW_021368401.1:0-674 GCF_001605985.2 Dendrobium catenatum
AACCCCAGCCACAGGCGGAAACCACCCAGCCCGCCTCCTCTCGGTTCGTTCTCACGAACTACCCCATCTCTCCATCTATTCACAAGAGGCTCCCAGGTCCGAACTCGCACAGCTCGTCGCTCCAGTTCTCAACTCCCATCTCCGGATCTCTCTCGCACATGAGAAGCCCAGAACCGAAATCCCCTTCAGCCCGTCGTCACTTCTCCCTGTGCAGCAAGAAGCCAAAGGTCACCAACGTTAACCATTTCCTCTAGATATGCGACTGACCTTTGGTTTTGATTCTCGTTTCATCGCCGATCCATGTAAACGATTATGAGAGGGCTTTATATTGCAATAGCCTTGCGTATGATCCAAATAATCCCTGCATGAATTCTTGCAAAAGGAAACCAAAACAATGTACTAGTGCAAATCACATCTCTGCTATCGAAGCGAAGGCTGGTCATGTAACAGACTCAGATATAGTGGATTACCAATTAGATGGAGAGAAGAGCATACAAACAAAAATATTTCCTTAAATGTGTAAACCAAGCAGCCTTCTTTATTCATATTTCATTTTGTTATATTTATTAAAATTAGTTATTTTATATTTTTTTAAAAAAAGTAATATATGTAAATGGTGGTTGATTTCCAAAAGAATTTTATAAACCTTCATTTATGTATTATTTTCATGAAGA
>NW_021368402.1:0-435 GCF_001605985.2 Dendrobium catenatum
CATGTCATAAGTGATATAGAGGAAGAGCCAGAAGGTGAAATTGCTCATGCTAATGAACCAAATTATCAGGATTTGGTTCAAAGCTTTGATAAGTTAGAGACTCATTTTGATCAACTCTTTGATCAAATTGAAACTCATTTACAGCAGCAAGCTTCTCAATATCAACATGACATGGGATATGTGAGGGAGAAAATGAATGATATTAGTACCAATATACTTATGATGAGGACATACTTTACCTTATTGATGGTGCTCCTCCTCCTCCTCCTCCTCCAGATCAGGGACCATTTGAGTGATAGATGCACTTGATGTATGTGTTTGTGTTGTTATTATTTTTACTTTATGTGTTAATTATCATTTTTATTTTAGTAGTTTGATGTATTTCTCTTTTATTTCAAATGTTTTATTTTGTATTGATATCCTGATGTATCATTG
>NW_021368403.1:0-306 GCF_001605985.2 Dendrobium catenatum
TTCTATTTGTTTTTGAAGTTCGTAAGTTATTTTTATGTGAAGATACCGAGTGGTACCGAGCATGTTCCTTAGCAGTACCGAGCATGTACTAGCAGTACCGAGCAAATACCTAGTTGTACCGAGCACATACTGAGCGGTAACGAGCAAATACCTAGCTATACCGAGCATATACTGAGTGATACCGAGCATATACTGAGCGGTACTAAGCATATATTTGAGGCGTACGCCTCAGCCAGAATTGTGCAATTGAGCCTCTGAGGCGCACCTCAATCCAAGTGAGGCGTACGCCTCTGCCAGGAGAGGAAT
>NW_021368404.1:0-201 GCF_001605985.2 Dendrobium catenatum
TGGATTTTTGGTGGAGCTTGAAAGTGTTTCTAATGGACTTTGGGAGACAATTGAAAATATTTGGGAACCCCTCCGGTTGAGATCTGCATTCAACACGGCCATCATCGGGGTGTACGGGGTCATTTCTCTTTTATTGATTGAACCTTGTCAACTCTGTCGGGCTGTTGGCAGAGGATCGGGTTTTATAGGCTTTATGCCTTT
>NW_021368405.1:0-4404 GCF_001605985.2 Dendrobium catenatum
TATCAAGATAATTCTCATGTCTCCTATCAAAATTAACATTCAAGCGTGCTCATCAATATAATTAGATCTATTTTAGTTTGACGTGAATAAACACAACTAGTTTTTAATTTGTCCATTCATGCTTTAACCATGTTAAAGTCATCACTCAATTGATTTTGTTTGTTCAACAATCCAATTAGCTCATTTTGCAAAGTTAATAAAATTTCATCCTTTTTCCAACCTGCCAAGTTACTTAGATAATTAGCCCCTTCTGAGTAACAAAAGAATATAACCTACGACTTTGAAACCAATTTAATGTAGAACAAGTCATAAATAATGATGGGTGAGATGCTTTCATGCAAAGAAAAATTGAGGTTTCGCATATCACAAGTAATTAATTAATTCAACAACTCAATTTCCTTAAATGAAAATGAAAGGAGAATGATAGGAAATACTTGTTTTCAAGTATTTCCAAATCACTTCTACAGCAAATCTCGATGCAAACTGCTGTTCACAGCAGGAAAAACATCAAAACAGTGGGAAAAACAGGGAAAAGCTGAGAGAAAATTAGAAGAACAGCTTGTACTTTTACTAGTAGAAGAAGAAAACAGCAAAGATACAATTGATCCTCAATTCGAGAGGAGGATCGATCTCTCCCAAATCTCTAGACGCCGCTAGAGCCCAAAGAAAACTAAATCTAGGAGATCTCAAATTTCAGCCAAATTCCAGATCATCAAACCCTAGGAAAATCTACTATTTAATGCATACAAATCAAAAGGAATTCCCTCAACAGTCCCTACGTTCAAATTTCCCTCTCAAAACACTCAAAAAAACTTCCTAAACGGCTCCACGGGGGCGGACGGGCCGCTCGTTCTCCGCCCGATCCCCTGTTCGCGATTTTCGCCCGTGAACCGGTCCCGCCTGGACCGGCTGGACCGGTCCAGTGGACCGGTCTAACAGAGAATTTAAAACCAATTGATGATAAAATGATAAAAAAATCTATGAATTTCAGCAAGAAATTGAAAATTAAATTTTTGTCACTTTTTTATCAAAATTAAGAGTATTAAATAACCAAATAACAAATCATTTAAAAAGCACTAAAAGGAAGGAGTTCTAGGCATCACACCCAGCAAGGAGATAGCTTCTCCAGTAATCAGGTAATTGCACATTTACCGCACTAGAAGGAATCATATCAAACATGAACACACAGGATTGAAACAAGAACCACATGTTTAATTGAATCAAAAACTGTCCCCAAATTATATGCCTTAAGTATCTACCTATAGGTAACATTCCTGGGTTAGTTGATATTGTTTGAACAAAATCAGCATGATTAAAGTTCAAACTAAATCCAATATTCAATCCTCATTTTCAGCCCTAAAAAAAATACCATGAAGTCTTATCCAGAAATCCTTTTGGAAAGCTACACATCAGTTATGTCATTATCATTTAAAATAAGTGCAGCTAATAGCGCCAATAGTGGTGAAATCCAAAAGAAAAAAAGGGGATAAAAACAGCAGGAATTATCCGCTAAAATATCAAACAATGCCAAGTCAAATGAAATGCAAGTAGTATCAGATAATCCGATTCAAACATAAGGTTCGCTTTAAACAGCAACTAATGAGTATTCTGCTTTTATGAATATAGTGAATTACAATATTCAATCTTAGAAATAGCCCAACAAAACTAACTCAAACTATGCCAACCACAACCAAATTCTTCGTGAAATTTCTCTAAATTGAATCAAAATTAAAATTATGCTAAACATATGAACTAAACTAAAGCTAGAAAAGAAAAAACAGCCCACTCTCAGTCATCATTGCTAGCATATTTTAAATTATGAAAATAACAAAATAAAATGAAACAACTTGTGAAAAATAAATAACATTGTGTAGGATTTAATGCTTAATGTGATGCTTCCCATGAAAATAAAAGTGAAGATTTCCATCAATAATTCAACATAATGAGTTATTAGTGAAACAATTTTGATGATTTGAGAAAAAATTATCAAGATGCCTCGTGAAGACCAAACAAAAAATAAAGCTTCTGCACACTACAAATTCAGGGTAACAGGAAAATCAATTAGAATTCAAAAGATCCTGTGATTATAGTTATAGACAAGTCTCAATAAAATGATAAAAATTGGCACTTTGAAGGGAGCTAAAGAATCATAAACAAGAAAAGCATGCTGAAAAATAAATATTCTCCCAATAAAACAACAAAATACATTAAATATATTGAATTAAAAATGAAATCACAATTGTACATCTTGCAGGTCTGTCTTTAAAAAACAGAATGACACGACATGCTGAAAAATAAATGCGTTCCTGATAAAACAATAAAATAAATAAATTGAAGTATGGATGAATACACAATTGTCTATTTGCAGTTCTGCCTTTGAAAATCCGAGTTATAAGGTCATGATGCATTTTTTATCGGAAATATAAGCAAGAATAGTACTCCTAATGCACAAACCTTTGATTGGTATGCAAACAGATATTGTCTAAATTCAAATTCTCTAAATGAATCATCCTGAACAACTTGAGTTAATGGTTTAAATCCAGGATTCAGTAGAGCAGCCTGATCATCTGCATGCTCCAAACCTCCAAAATCTCTCTGTTTGGAAGTACGTACTGCATGTTTGAAAAATAATATAAGTTCGTGACTTTGTTGCAAATAATTAGGTTGTGATCTAGCAAATATAATAAAAAAGGAGATCATACATGATCTACAAAGCAGCACAATCCTGTCAAAGTTTTCGACTTCAGAGTTTAAATTTATTTTTTCTTCATTTCTAGCAGGGTAAACATTCAATTTATGCAAAAAAGTTAGAAATTGAAGTACCTTCATTAAAGCAACATCAAAATCAGATTTTTCCAATCTTCTTATTCTTACTTACCAAAACACATTAAAAGGTTGTAATAACAAAGAAAAAGATGGAGAGAAGCTGAATAGCTATCCTGTGCTCATAGGAGTTGATTCAATAAAATTAATATTCAAAAACAGTTTCTACAAAATAGAGAACAGAATTTCATAGATGCTCAAAGTGTGGAGTCATTGAGTGAAGTATAATAACTAACTGAACAACAAAAAACATCAAGCTTTTATCCCACTGCTTGGGATCAACTACATGAATTCTTTTTCTCTATTGTATCCTATTAAGAATCAAATTCTCATTTAAATCTAGTAAAAAAAGAATCATTTCTAATATATTTTAACCAAGCCTTTTTAGGTCTACCTCTATCTCTCTTAACATAGGCCAAATCTAATACATCTACTCTCCTAACCAGATCATCGGAAGATCGACATTTTATATGTCCAAACCATATAAAGCAACTTTCTCTAATATTATCTGTCACTAGAGCTACTCCAGCCTTTTTATGTATAACTAACTAAATAATTTTAATAAATACCGCCAAGCCTTCTGGGAAAAGTGATGTAGGCAAAGGGGGGGCAACTCATGAGCTGTTGTTTTCAGCTCATTAATGTGTAGTTAAATTCATTCCCCCTGCCTTTTCCCCCCCTTCCCCTGCTTCCCCTTCGGTTCCCCCGCCTGGCTCTTCCCATTGCTGGTTCCTTCCCCCTTTGAATGCCGGTTCCGGTTCCATATGGTGCTCGTTCCTTCCCCCTTTGGCTGCCGGTTCCGGTTCCCTGCGGTGCCCATTCCTGTCTCCCGTGGCTACCTTTCCGGTTCCATGTGTGGCTCTTCGGGTGCTGCTTCTGAACAGCCCCTTGGCCTTCTATTTTCCTTTGTTTTGATGGTTCGGTTGGAGGAAATTTGGGTTGTTTGGCTGCCCCTTTTCTCCTATATATATGTGATGTTTTGTAAGCATAAAAGGAGAGTTTATGAAATGATTTTTGGAAAAAAAATCAGAGGGTTTTCTTGGAAAAGCTTGCGAGCTTGTTCCATTCTTCTTCTTCTTCTTGGGAAATCTTGCGAGCTTGTCCTCTCTTTTTGTCTCGAGTTTCCTAACTTCTTTCTTCTCTCACGCAAGGTGACCACCCATTTTGTATCTTTCTTCAATCAAGTGACGAATGAAAGCCTCCTTATTGTAGGTTTGTTTTATGTTTATTTTGTTTTTATATGTTCTAAAATTTGTAAGCGTCATTCTTTAGCCAATGAAAAGGATGTATTTATTGTTTATTTTACTAAAAGATTCTTTAGTAATGCTTGTCAAAATTAGGATCTTCTTAATTTTTTTTGCATTAGCATCATATTTGGTAATCAGAGCCTCAGGTAGGATTTTCCTAGGTGTTTTATTTTTTTTTAGCGTTTGTTTTAAGAAAAAGAGGAAAAATACAAAAATATTAAAACCAGTTTGGAGAAACATTCAACTCAAAGATCTTGAGTCCAAAATTTCAATGGACAAGATTGGATTTCCATCGGAGGAATCAACCGATCTACTACAAAATGAACATATTATA
>NW_021368406.1:0-212 GCF_001605985.2 Dendrobium catenatum
ACCCGGATTTTTCCGAGTCGGATTCGGATCGTGTTTCGATTCATGTCAAAAAATTGACATCCCTATGGGCCACCAACTGCGAACACTTGGTACAAGCGTATATTCTTTTACTTAAAATTTGTCTAAAACAACGTAATTGGATTAGCTTTTCCAAACTATGAAATCTTCACCGTTTATTTTCCTTAATATGTAAGAAAAGTGCAAGTTTGATT
>NW_021368407.1:0-476 GCF_001605985.2 Dendrobium catenatum
AAATACTATGTGATCTACATTAATTTCTAATTCAAGATACAAATAATTTGAAATAATTTTAGAGATTAAAATTGAATTCATGTATTATACGATGTAAATCGTACCTCATAATCAAGGTTAAAAGTGCTTATGACACACCAACAAAGTAGTGAATTGGTATTTTATAACATTTTACTTAAATTTAGAGTAAAGTGTGGAAGCTTAAAAAAATATTTAAACATAAATTAAAAGCATTTTTTGCTATTTAAACTTTTTAGAATACTTTTTTTGTGTGTTTGAAGGAAGAGTTCAACCAAAAATATATCAACCATAACTTTCCCAAAGATGAGCAATCATATCAAAGAGCATAAAAGTAAATGCATGAAAGTAACAAAAATCCAAACCATATTTTTATAGTGGTTTGGCCGAAATCGACTTACATCCACTCCCCAAAGGTCTTCCTCTTTATCCATTGTTGCAATCCAAGAGCTCGACCT
>NW_021368408.1:0-329 GCF_001605985.2 Dendrobium catenatum
ATCTAGAACACCATTCTACCTCTTTTGTTGGGACAAATCGTGGACATCACTGTGGTCAAGACCACCCATACCTTAGTGACATCAGGGTTGCTGCCCCACCCTTTAGGTCTCTACCTAGCCTTGATGGTCGACCTACTATTGGGTCTTCTGTTGGATCGGTTCCATATGACTCCCCACTTGGGCAGACTAGCTCCTAGCCATCCCAGTTAGCAAATGTCCCTTGAACCTAAAATTGAGTGCATCCATTTCGTGGATACTAATGATACCATTGATGATGAGGATTTCTTTGATTATGAAACTAAATTGATTAAATTAGACCCTGATATAGG
>NW_021368409.1:0-220 GCF_001605985.2 Dendrobium catenatum
AAAGCAAAATAGTAATAAAATTATATCAAATAAACCCTAATAATGAAGTTATATATAACTAGTATATATGAACAATCACATGTTCCCACTCTGAATGCTCTTAGGTTTCGTTTGGAGTAGTTTTATTGTTGCTTTTTAAAATAATTTTTTAGTATAAAATTTTTAATTTTTTTAACTTAAAAATTTTATTTTAAGAAAAAATAAGAAAGTTGTATCAAAT
>NW_021368410.1:0-251 GCF_001605985.2 Dendrobium catenatum
CTTCTCAAGTAACTTTAGTCACATACTGTTACGGAACAAACCAAACCAGCCCAGGAGGGGCCGGTCCAATTCTACAAGAGGCGGGCTAAGCCGCCTCCTTGATGTATTTCCGCCTAGCTTGTGGGCCCCCTTGAGGCGGCAATAGGAGAGAAAGGAATGAATTTTGAAATTAGTTTATATTAGGAAAGTGGATTTAATTAATTAAAAGATTTGTTATCTTTTGTATTAATTAAATAATATCTTATATTATG
>NW_021368411.1:0-281 GCF_001605985.2 Dendrobium catenatum
TCCTCAAAATTTATAATTATTCTTATTTTAGATAGTATAAAATTTATAATTATACATAATTTCATAGTCTTGACCATAACTAGGCTGTTTAGTATGAAAAACTATTACATGCGGTATTCAGACGTGTTCGGTGGTCAATTTGGTTATATCATGTCACCAAATGTATAATGCATTGGATGATATAGCGCATCCGGATCGGCCTTCGGACGTGTTCGGATTCCACACAAAATAATCTCTCTATTATGATGATTATTTTAACCAACTCTATTACGACAGGTTAT
>NW_021368412.1:0-278 GCF_001605985.2 Dendrobium catenatum
TTTTTAAATGTTAATATATGATTTTTGTTTGTTTTGTATTTTTTGTACATTTGAACATTTATAAATTTTAATTTATGAATAGCAAAATAAAACACAACCAAAGCGTAACATAAGAGCACCCAAATCACAACAAAAGCACACCTAAACTACAATAAAAGCGCAACAAAAGTGCAGCCAAAGTGCAGCTAAAACGCAACCAAAACGCAACTCAAGCGCAGTTGAAATTATAAGTAGTCACTGAAATATTCTTACAATAAATAGTTATAAGTCCCAATAAA
>NW_021368413.1:0-512 GCF_001605985.2 Dendrobium catenatum
AGTTTGAAGTTTCTTCCTCTGGTTTAGTCTCAGAGGAGTCAGTACCAGATTCTGCCTAGAAACCCCTTTGAATTTTCCTCTTGTCCTTCTTAAACTTAGATTTTTCTTCAATTTTTTCCTTGCTTGTGTTATCTTGAAGTATCGGGCAATCAGCTCTCACATGTCCAGGTTTCCTGCATTCAAAATAAACAACATTAGAAGATCCTTTAAAATGTTTATGTTCCTTACCTTTTCTCCAACTTTGATGATGTTTTTGTTTCTTCCTTAAAAAGCTTTTGAATTGCCTTGTGATGAAGGCAACTTCATCGCTTTCAGACCCGGAAGATTCAGAATCCGATTTGTGCGCCTTTAGTGTAATTGTTTTCTCCTTTTTCTTCTCACCTGCATCAAGATTTCTTTGATTCACCCCTTGCTCGTAAGCAATGAGTGAGCCAAGTAAGTTATCAATCGAGTAGGTGTTTAAATCCTTTGATTTAGTTATAGTAGTGATTTTAGCATCATATGAAGAAGGC
>NW_021368414.1:0-280 GCF_001605985.2 Dendrobium catenatum
CCAAATAAAATATGAGATTTGCTGACATTGACTCTTTTTCCTGTCCACTTACAAAAATCCTTCACTATATTCTTCAATGCTTTGGCTAAAATAATAGAAACATGAGACAAAATCAACACATCATCTGCATAGAGAAGATGTGTGATCCTTGGACCTCTAGGTGAAATATGAATGCCAAGATTCTTCCCCCTTTGCTCCTAAGAATTGGATAAGAGTTGAGAACACAAAATGAAGAGATAAGGGGAAAGTGGGCATCCTTGAAGGAAACCACTTTTAGGAC
>NW_021368415.1:0-1281 GCF_001605985.2 Dendrobium catenatum
TGAAAAAAATTATTCTGTGCGGACAACGGATGCGGTTTGGAGGCGAATCAGAGCATGCCACGTCACGTGATGTGGGATGCTCTGATTCTCCTCCGGACAGTGTGGTGTCCGCACAGAATAATTTCTACCCAAATGAAATCCAATTCTCTAAGTAAAGCCATTAGGCACATGAAAATAAACTAAATTTCAACGGCATTTATCTAATCAACAAGATCTTATAAACTAAAACACCAAAAAGAAAAAAAAATAAAAGAAAAAAGAAAAAAAAAAATTACAAAAACCAAAGTGAGAAATGAATTAAATGAATAAACAAGATCAAAGTAGAAAAAATGAAAAAGGAAAAATTACCCTGGCTTCCATGGCCTCTGTTTCTCTGACAAAAAGCTCCACAAAAGAACAGTTCTGATTACCCAGGAAAGAAGGATCATAGGCAAAAGAGTTATAAGGATATCTGGCTCTCTCAATGAGACTAAACACTATGAAATCTTCTTGCTTTTCAAGAGAAGCTCTCAAAGAATCAATGGTTACGCTAGATAAAGATTTACAGTGAGAGAAAGAAGAGAAAATAACGCAGAAAAGAGAGCAAAGGAACACCAGCTGAAGAGAAGAATGAGTCATGGAAGCCATTGGAGAGAGAGAGAGAGAGAGAGAGAGAGAGAGAGAGGAAATCAGAGATGTTCATATTTATAGTTTAAAGTTACTGCATCAAGCTGGCTTGGGCCGGCTGTTTCACATTTTTCATATTTAAATTTATATTTTAATGATTTTAAAATTGTTTTTGAAAAAGAATTGGTAAAAAAGAAATCTTAAATTTACTATATTTATTTTGTCATGAAGATAATATTTAAGAAATCAATCAAAATTTATATTTCTCTTTTTTTTGACTAATTATATTTCTCTTATTTCAAAAGAAATCTAACAAGGTTAACATTCATTCTAAAAAAACATTAACTCATGGGCTTAGATTTGAAGTCATCAAATTTGAAGCACTAATCTCAAAGTAAACCTAACAAAATTTTAATCTTCCAATTCTCTATGAACCTTTTTTTAGTTTTCTTCCAATTCTCTATGAACCCTATAAAACATAAGCAATGAAATGACAATTTTCTCTCACAATTCTTGAAATTTTTTATTTTGGCAGAGTGCTTTGTTGTTGACACTCTTTATATATACTAGATATATCTATCATTTAACATTGTCATTGCTGAGTCCCAAACTCTAGACGAAAAAAAAAGAGGATTCTATTTAGGTAGTTGAGAACCAGCGTAAATTTATCGAACA
>NW_021368416.1:0-374 GCF_001605985.2 Dendrobium catenatum
GCACATTTCTAGAATTATTTGAGTAAAATTTGATATTAATTTGAATTATTAAAGTTATAATCTTTATTTTATATATAATTTTAAATCAATTCATTTTAAAATTATATGTATATCTAGATTATTTTGAACATTTTGAATTTGAGTTGAAATCTTAATCAGATATTGGATTTGATTGAATTGATTTAATGGGGATTAGCTAATTGGTAATTAGCTTGTTAATTACTCATTATTTGAGCTTTATTTTCAAATATTCAAAATGTACTTTGATTTTGTGTTGGCCACACACACTTGCACCTAGCCTAGGCTCTCCTAGATTTAGGAATTGATTATACTTATGTGTATGTGCATACAAATGTTAAATCAAAGGGTTAGTT
>NW_021368417.1:0-236 GCF_001605985.2 Dendrobium catenatum
CCACCCCCCTCATGAAGCTCTAAAAGAGTATTTAAATAATCAAGGCCTTAGATCTACGGCTAGGATTCATCCTAAGATTAATTAGAAAGGAATTGAGGTGATTTAGCCGTCGGTTTGATTGCTTGATTTAGGAATAAATTTAAGCTCATAAAAAAATTAAATATATTAAAATCAAGCTCAAAATTAGATCTGATTTGGGTCAACTTGATTTGCTCAAATTAACCCAATTAAATTTA
>NW_021368418.1:0-286 GCF_001605985.2 Dendrobium catenatum
TATAATTTTTCTGATGATTGAAATACAGATTTTTTTTTTATTTGTTGGTTGAGAGAGGGGAATACAAAGAGAAGCGATTGGGAATAAGAATGTTACGTGGTGGGAGTAGGATACGAAAAGCAACTAGTTGGATGATTAAGAAGTATGTGAAGAGGAAGAGTTTATAATTGTAAGTGGGATACCAAGAGCTGTTAATACATAATTACTTCATTAATACATCAATTTTATGAATAAAGTTATAATTATAAATTAATTATAATAATAATAATAATTGAAATAAAAGGTT
>NW_021368419.1:0-513 GCF_001605985.2 Dendrobium catenatum
ACACTAGATATCATTTAGATCATTTCAAACTCTTTATGTACCTTATTTTCCTAGAAATTTAGTTTCTTTATCGAAACGTGATACAACTGGTTTTTATTTTAAATTTGGAAGTGAATGTTTCAGTTTATTTAAGTATAATTAACTTATTGGTTTTGGTGTGCTTTGTGATTGTTTATATAAATTAAGACTTGATAATTTATTTACTGAGACTTTATTAACCTTGCATCATAATGTTGGAATAAAATATGGTTTAATGAATAAAAATTATACTTGTTGTATAAATGTTTGGGTCATATATCCAAAGAAAGAATATAAATATTAGTTTGGGATGAGATCCTTCCTGATTTGGATTTCACTTATCTAGGTATTTATGTAGATTATATTAAAGAAAAATTTACTAAATACGCAATTAAGAAGGTAGCCACAAGAAGCATACAGCTTCTTGAAATCATACACACTGTCATATGTGGACCTTTTAATGTGTCTTTCTTTAGTGGAGGAAAATATTTTATC
>NW_021368420.1:0-222 GCF_001605985.2 Dendrobium catenatum
GAAATGTAACCGAAGAGCTGCAGCACATACAGCCTCACTAGGGAGAGATTATTAGGTGCGAAGTGCGGATGGAGAGAATCGTCCGCATAAGCACTATATCCAGCTAGATACTGGCACTCGGTACCGTTGGGTACCGCTAGGTACCTGATGATTGTGCTGCAGCTAATAATCATATAATGTTATGTACACTCCTCACCTAATAATTTTTTCCTCAATAGGAAG
>NW_021368421.1:0-232 GCF_001605985.2 Dendrobium catenatum
AAGATCACCCATTTCATCATCTTCAAACTCAACCGAAGAAAAAATAATAATAATAATAATATCTTCCGTAGTAGGACTCCCATCAATAGAATCATGACTAGAGGGGTGGTCGATAAATGACTCGTTATAAAGATTAATTCCATGCACAAGTTCAAAAACTACCATCACTAATCGATAAAATTAATATATTGTATCTTGGCTTGAGAATTTATTTTTAGCAAAATGGTACATA
>NW_021368422.1:0-314 GCF_001605985.2 Dendrobium catenatum
AAATATTTTGAAGCATAAAAAATATGAAATATTTTATAAAATAGGGAAGTTAAACTCATAATAAATAAATAAATTTAAGAAACTAAAAAAATAATAATAACTCTTATTTTAAAATATTAAAATATCTCTAGTCATCCCCACATAAGTATAGTAAGCCTTTCTCTTTGCATAAGAGCTTCTTTATTGCTTTCAAAAATGATTTTTTAGTACAAAATTTTCTAATTCAAAAAATTTGTGTACTAAAACATTGTCTTAGAAAGCAACAAGAAAACTGTCTCAAACAAAGCCTTAGTAGGTATAATAGGCCTTTTTTT
>NW_021368423.1:0-286 GCF_001605985.2 Dendrobium catenatum
CGAGCTCATTAACGAGTCGAGCCTGAGCCGGTTGGACTCGGTTGCACCCCTAAACTATACCCACAAATAAAATGGATCATAATTTTGGACTCGAATACAACCCACTTATAAATGGATCATTGATAGGATCTATTTATTTAATGACACTACTAATATAAATATATTATTGTTTTTTATTTTATTTTTTAAAACCCACTTTTTTGTTTGGAATGGCAGAGAATCGATAGCTTATCGTAAAATGTGCCCGCCAATAAATAAGTAAAGTACGGCCAAATGATTATGAAGC
>NW_021368424.1:0-205 GCF_001605985.2 Dendrobium catenatum
AGAAAGTAGCTATAAGAATTCTAAGCCAAACATCATCATCAATAAGTTGTGAAAGAAATTTGAGTGTTTTTAAACAAATTCACTCAAAAAGACGCAACCATTTGGAGCATCAACGATTGAACAACCTCATGTATGTTCGGTATAATCTAACTTTAAAAAATAGTTATAATTTTATTATAATATAATATATGTGTCAATATATCAT
>NW_021368425.1:0-471 GCF_001605985.2 Dendrobium catenatum
GTTCATCTCAGAATCAGTTGTATAAATAAATTGTTGTTCATTCCCTATGCGACGCTGTAGATTGGGTATTGTGGCGTTGAGGTACCAATAAGTGGCGTTGTGGTACTAGAACTGATGTAGCAATGCCAAGCTCTTTGTCTTTATGTTATTGGAAATTTTCATTGGGAGCACTATGGCAGTGGGAATGATGGTGTTACAGAGATAAGTTAAAATATGGGAAATATCTAAATCAACTTCCAAAACTTAAAAAAAAAAATAAATCAAAATGCATTTCATTTCCCTTATTTGGTCGTGAGTGGAAGAAGAGAAGTGGAGGAGAGAGAAAGTTAAGTTTTGGGGTCAATTTCGTCTATCATATCAGTTTGGAAAGTTATATGTCTCTAGGAAGACTATCGTTAACCTACTTCTAATTAATGTGAATTGGATTTTTTAGAATTGACTTGACCTGTACAGGATGGTGGGCCGACGGGC
>NW_021368426.1:0-629 GCF_001605985.2 Dendrobium catenatum
CCAAAAGATTCTATTCAATTTTTGATATCACTCCTACAAAATCTAACAAAATTTCATTCTTATTGTAATCGAGAGTTTTCGTGGGAGATTCTATCTCCCTACAATGTAATTGACTACGAGGGCTTGCGCTTATAGGAGATTTGGAACCACACACACCTGATTTCAAAATCAATTTTTTTTTAAATCTCTTTAGATTTCTTTGGGAAAAGTTAAAGAGTGATTGCCGTCATCATAGTAGAAGAATTACCATTGAAAGGTGTTATTTCCCCTCTGGGGAGATACACCCTTCTTTGGTAAGGCTTTGGATATGAATTAGGCAATCGTACCCCTTGAATATTATAACTAGATTACTTAGTTGAATTCTACTTCGTCCCCTCGGGGTCGTGTCGACTCCTCTTTAGAATCCAGTCATGATATTCAAGAAGAATCACATAATTCTAAGTGTGAACGCCGTCACGGAATTCAATTTTCATCCTTCGAGGTGATATATTCTTCCGAATGAGTGGGTTCGACTTCTAGAATTCAGATTCAATCTCAATTCTAAAATTCCCAATGAAAACTAATATTTTTCAAAACCAGTTTTCAAAATTCTACCAACAAAAAATGGCACGCCCGGTGGGACAAATCTA
>NW_021368427.1:0-1260 GCF_001605985.2 Dendrobium catenatum
GCAAATGCCGTCCCGATTTCCCCCGGTGGGGAGGGGACGCCGGAAGGCTGCCGAAATTCCTCCGCGAATTTATTGAAATTTTTCTAAAAGTTGGAGAGTGATGGAATTGACTTCCTGCCAATCGAATGATTTATCAAAATTCAAGAAATTTTAATTGGTTTCATTTAATGGAATTGATAAATCTGACAACTTTGATTTCCTTATGTTTGAATAATTAAAGCAGAATATATATGAACTTCTGTTTTAATTATTAAACATGGCTCTTATCTAATTTAATAAAATCTAAAATAAGCCAAAATTTATAAAAGGAAATGAATAGCTTGCACAATTAATTTCTAATCTGGGCGAGATGAGTTTCAAGTTTGAAGACCATACGCCGTTGATCTTTGATCCGGGTATGACGGTTTTATTTTTTTGAAGACCATACGCCGTCGATCTTTGATCCGGGTATGATGGTTTAAATTTTGAAGACCTCGTTAATTAAAAAAAAAAAAAACTCTGAAAATAATTTCTTCATTATGATTTAAAAATGTCAACAGACATGCTAGCACTATTCATTCACTATTAACACAACTAAGACTATCATAAATAGAATATTTCATGATATCTCACATAAATAATCATAAATATCTTAGTAAAGCAGCAAAAAGTATCTCAAAATTTTTAATATAAATGTTCAGGTAACAACACTTCGAATGACGAAAATTAAGCAAAGTTACTATAAACATTATCAAATTATATCTTCCACCAAGATGCCAACACCCCCAGGCTATAATCCATTAGTGGAAACACAAGATCTCACAAGCAGCTAAAAAAGTATTATAAAAACATTGGTATCATATTTGATAATATGCATTAGAAAGATTAGCTTTGCAGAAGTTGTTGGAAGAATCAAGAAAGAAGTGACAACCTTCCTTCTTCTAATTGGAGCACCAATACTAAGAAAGTCAAGTGTAAATGTATAGCCATTAAACTTCTGTCTCCTACAAATTGAAGAAGTAGTCATTATTTTAATTGAAATATTGGCTCATTGCAGATTATATATTTCATAAGGCAACAACAATGGGAAAAATATATAATACCAAGTCTTCTACCAATTGATTTTTGATACACAAATAGCATATGATCTTACCTGTGCGAATGAACAAGATATATACACACACACTTATCGTATTTGTAAACAAGGTTGGTGCAAGAAGTATCATAGTTTTGTTTGTTATAAGAAAAAAATTAATGTCACTTTGACCTATCCGAGAAGCC
>NW_021368428.1:0-293 GCF_001605985.2 Dendrobium catenatum
ACTTGGAGAAATAAAGAGTAAATTAATGATATTTATTATCATCAAAATCATAAACTTGGGAGCTTTTGGTGTAACATCAACCCTTATAAAAAAATTAATTATAAGTATGTAGGAGTCATAAAGAGTAGGATCTTGTGCACCTAGATTATCAAATAGGCTTTGCAATAGTAGTGGTAGTAGGAGTTATAAGTCTTCTAAATCTTTAGGTGATCAGGTGGCTGATTTGAGAGACAAAATGCATTTACTAACAAACTTTTTGAGAAGGGTAGGTGATGGAAGGCTCACTACTCAAG
>NW_021368429.1:0-274 GCF_001605985.2 Dendrobium catenatum
TCAATGCCTTGCTTCCTCATGGCTTCCTGAAATCTCTGTCCGTTCTCAATCTTGAATCAAGAAGCACCAGCTGCGAGTCCGGCGATGTCCGCTCAAGGCCCAACTTTCGCCTGCAGACTTGTGCAATCGCTCAACAAGCCTTGCTCCGCCTTCGCTCGCTCCTAGCCGGCGATGCGATTCTGCTTCCGATCAAGGATGTCACTGGAAGCCTCTCTTTCTTGAACAAATTTCTCTCCGGCATCAATTGCTCCGTCGTTTTCTTGAACGGCCTCCG
>NW_021368430.1:0-261 GCF_001605985.2 Dendrobium catenatum
CGGTGGTGTGATCGCCGGTGTTTACCGGTGATCTAATTGGTCGTTATGTAAATTAATGCCGCCGAAAATAGCGGCGATTCTGAAATCACTGATTAACCCGTCGTCATTAAATATTACTGGCACCTTACCAGTGCCTTAAACCACTGGTGTTAAGTAAATTTATTTTCGGCGGTCTAAACTACCGGAGAGCAGCCAGAAAATGCCCTTGAATCAGCCGTCCCGACCCTTCCATTTAATTTCATCACCCACTCTCTCTCTCCT
>NW_021368431.1:0-310 GCF_001605985.2 Dendrobium catenatum
GGTATTGCTCGGTATAGCTCGGTATAACTCGGTATTTGTCTTCACATGATGATATTCCTCGTTATTGATTGGTATTGCTCGATATTTGTTCGGCATTTCTCATTTTTTAGCGCGAATTTAGCTCTGGGAGGACGTATCTCTACGTCAGGTGGGAGGACGCTATAAAAATTCCCTTATAAGGGTTGGAACATTGAGAGGTAATGTGTCTATACCCATGACACCTAAAGCATTTGGTTCCAGCCAACATTTAAAATTGCACAATAAAAGGCGCGTCTCAGCGCAATTTCGTCCATTTAAGCCTCAAAGCCTA
>NW_021368432.1:0-204 GCF_001605985.2 Dendrobium catenatum
ACTACTGCTCGAAAGAGCTACACATAAAAAAGGAAAATAAAAACCTATGAGCCGATGGTTCCTTTTCCTACAATTACAAAAATAATTCAAAATAAGGACCGGTCTGCGAGTCAGCAGATCCCAAAAAAGGAAGCTCATGATGTATTCATTCCACTCAGCCTTCCTGCAAAAAAACCAATAGCAACCACCAAAATTTGCCAAATT
>NW_021368433.1:0-260 GCF_001605985.2 Dendrobium catenatum
CACATATTATTATTTTTCATAATATTAATTCTATTTATAATAAATAAACATCTTAACATTTTACTATTTTATCACATATTTTAAAACAAATATATTTATTATTTTTAAAATTTGTTCATGAAATCAAAGTCATAATTTTATCATATATCATTTAAATATTATGAGTTTTAAAATTGTTAAATCTCATCAGAAGAACCTAACAAATTTTTTTAAATAAAAAAAAAAATTCCTAAGGCATTCACAGACCCGTTACTCTTACC
>NW_021368434.1:0-262 GCF_001605985.2 Dendrobium catenatum
GAAATCAAGTCTGCACAGCGGAAATCAAATCAGTACGAAAATCAATAGTCGATTATCAATACAGCGGTAAAAAAATCGATAAATCAATTTCCCAGCAATCAAATCAATAAGTGCTCCCAGTCAATGTCCAATCAACGTAGTAGTGTCTATCAGTCAATACTATCAATACTATCAGTTCGATCAATCGTGTCGTCAATCAATTCATTGTATTTATATCATTTATCCAATCAATAGAATGTCTGTATCAATTAATAGCAATCAA
>NW_021368435.1:0-281 GCF_001605985.2 Dendrobium catenatum
TAGATGGTCCTTAGTGAAGTCTAACTTAGGTAAGCCTCTAACTAGATTTTTTTGAGTGATGTTTTTAAGTGTTTTCATACTAGTATGACATAGTCTCTTATGCCATAGCCATAATTTATCTACTATTATTTTTAAGAAAAATGAATTTGAACTGTCAATGAAATCAAGATCTAACATGTAAACATTGTTCATTTATTTCCTTCTAAAACAAGTTTGTTATTTAAACTAATAAGGCATTTGTTAGAAAAAAATTTATGCCAAAACCTTTATCATATAATTGA
>NW_021368436.1:0-431 GCF_001605985.2 Dendrobium catenatum
TCTGTGTAAAGCAAGTTTCCTTTACATACGATCAATCCAGATCTGATCTTTCGTGAGAAGCAAAGTTTTCTTCCCATAAGATCTTTAATTATCTTTTTCTTTAAGGACAGATATGAGTCATCGTGCTTTCTCTCCTTAGGATTAGATCCACTAGTGGTAGAGTACGCCCCCTTGTGGCACTACCCTAGTATCAAATTTCAAATTCAAGCCTCTTTAGTTAGGAATTTTTTCCTTTCTATATGACCACCCAGATCTTCTTTTCCCCAGTGGAGTCGCCATTTTTGTTTGATCGAAAAAAATAGTTTTGAAAAAGTATTAATTTTCTTTGGGAAAGTTAAAAAATTAAATTTTAGTTTTGTAATCTGAACCAATTAGTGAATGATATTCTCTCCTCTTGAGATGGTATATCGTTCTTAATATCGTGTTCGATT
>NW_021368437.1:0-3714 GCF_001605985.2 Dendrobium catenatum
TAAACGGCCAAGATTAAATCAGGGGTTAATTAGGAGGTAAATTAGTCTAATCAGGCCGTGGTTTTGATTTTGAATCCAAGGGAATTGAATTAGAGCCTTTAAATGCATTAAATGCCCCTTAAATCCACTTAAATAAGTTGATTTAACCTATTAAGGGCCTGATTTGACCAAGTCAGAGTTTGACTTGGTCAAACCAAGCAAGGGAGTCAAGGGAGAGTGAGGATCAAGCCATGATATTGATCAAATTTGATTTTGAATGGATTTGGGCTCTAAATGGGCTATGTGGTCAACCCTGGTTGAATTGGTCAACTGGGTTGACTCAAGGCCCAAGGCTAGGTCCGGTAGGTTGGGTCTGACCTACTGAGTCTAGTGGAGGAGAGAAATGAGCTCGAAGAGCCCTGAAATTAATTTTGGCTCAATAGGAGGTGTTTGGGTCGACTTGGGTCAACCCTGGTTGACTTGGTCAACCAGGTTGACTCAAAGCCTAGGCCTGGGTTTAACAGACTCAGGTCGACCCACTAAACCCATTGGAGAGGGTCTTGGGGTCTGGCTTGGTCAAGTTGACCAAGTCAACCCTTTGACTAAGGTTCTGGGCAAAATTGAGGTCAACAACTGTCTATATGGACCTTCGAAAGGACACCGTCGTGGTTGAGTGCAGAGGGTGTACGACTGCACCACCCTGAGGGATAGAAATGATTGCATGCCTCCGCTCTATTCACAAGTAGGCTAATGGGAGGGCAGATTAAATCCTACATATGATCAATCATTGAGGATAGTGACTCTCGTCAACACACCCTGATGGGTGATAATATGCATTGCCTGATTAGTGTCACAGGATTTTCCTCACTTGATACATGAGCTCGAGTGGGGTTTATTTATTATGGAATTATGTTTCCCACGGGTCTAAGCCTCCATGATTAATTATATCTCAGGGGGAGCCCGAGAATACTCTCGATTAAGTATCAAATATTATTCTTCCCAAAAAGGGGGATTGACACAAAAGGGAGACTAAGAAGTTCCTACTCAAAGGGAAAGAAGAGCTCAAGTGGCTTAGTCAACATGCATAGTTCATCTAAGCATCCTGAGGGACTAAGGCGGTTGAGAATAGAAAGAAACTCATACACTCAAAACATACAGAGGAAAAAGATGAAAGTGGCATCATTCATGTTACGCAGATATGTAGGATTTATAGTCCCTGAAAAAAAAAAGAACTTACCTACCGTTTAGGCCTACTACGAGACACCTAATGTAGCAACCTTGAATCATAGATCTAAGGTGAGTTTAATGTTCTACCAAACATTAACACTCGTATCCTGACTAATGCATCTGGGCTGATATCCTGCCTGAAAAGGAATGCCAGCAAACCACCTAAATGAGTAAAATCCATGATGTCCACTCTTTTATGAAAGATGGATATGTAGGTTGAGTATTTTTGAAAATAAGGCCGACGTCTAAAGAGTTTTCAAAGTGACCTTGGACTTATATAGGGTGAATGCTTCTAGAGCTAATGTAATTAAATTTTAATTAGGTTGATTTTTTAATGTGATGTATGTTGGTTAAGGTCTCAAATTAAGTATGCATTAGATTTTAAAAAATATGCTTATAGAAATAAATTTTTAGAAGAGACTAGGCTTCACTAGATTCGACACCTCATTCTCATATGCCAGATTATATGGACTCTACCCGCATGCAGGGAAGTGTCTTATTAGAAGGAAAGAGAAGAATACAATAAAATGCATGCGACCCCGGATAATTTTTGCTATTTCTTAGGTCATTAAGTTTCCATGTTATTTAATTTCTAAAATTTTAATTTTTAATTACGAGTAGAAAAATATTTTTTAGTTCTTAAAGAGCCTAGCGAAAATCAAGTCAAACACATGCAAGAAATAAACATAGAAAAAGCATACAATTTCTAATGCGCACACAAAATAAACACATTAATATAAATCCATAAAATATAAAAAAGTAAAGTCCAAAGTTCACGGCAAGTGTCATATAAGTATAACCCAGGGTCTATAGAAAAGTAATTGTGGTCAGGCCCCACTGACAACATCCTCGATTCTAATCCTATTGAATGATCCAAGTCTTAAAAGTAAGGCATTTCATCTTCAAGTCTCCGTCCTCAGGTGGATCATCTCCCTTTGGATCGTCTCCTTTGGGCTCCATATGGTTCGTCCTCCAAAAAGGTACCCAAATGAATAAGAATCTCCCTATATAGGGCCTTTCTTTTTCTCTTTAGGTACCGAGTATTTGAAATGCCTCGCTTTTGAAGACTTTCACAACTCAAGATTAAATTACAAATTACATCATTAAAAAAGAAAAAAATCTAGACTCAAACGGAACCTGCAGGGTTATCCTAACAAAATATCCAAGCAATTAAATATAACACAACCCAAGTAGTTAATAATTTATGTATAAAAGGAAATACACTTGGCTACGCTCTTTTAATTTTAAGGGGGCTAAGTAGTCTCAGGGGCATATGCAGAAGATATTATTAGTATTAAAGCTTGAATTATTTTGGTCCCCTTTATTAGCACTCCATGAGTTTGGTCACCTACAAAAGATTGAATTAGTATCAAAAGATCCCCTAGTCCATGGACAATCTAATACACAAATCTCATCACAAGCAAAGTATATAAAGTATAATAATAAAATAAGTATCATCACAACAAACCAGAATAATCAAATTAATTAGCACTCTTGCCACACACAATTGTATCACATCACAGAAGCAACAAAAAGCAAAACACCGACCCTAATCCTAGACCTAGAAGTGATGCCCTAGAAAATAATTCTATGTGTGTGTAATGGACTTGTGTAGCTTTGGATAGGTCCTATGTAGGGTAGTTAATTTAAGTTATCTTGAGTTCAAGTTTGTTGAAGATCAAAAAAAAATTTTTGATTAAGGTGTACGTATTAATGAATTAGAGTTTATTTTAGTTAATTTAGTTTGTAGATCTATTTTAATACTTAGGGTAGTAATATTAGAAGTTTAAGTTGCATTAGTCGATTTTAAAAGGTCCAGGGTCCTTCTATATGCTAGGCTTAGGGGATTCAAAAGGTTATTATTAGAAATATGTTAAGTCTAGGGGTTCTAGTATTTTACTTAAATATTAGGTCTTCATAAAAGTAATTAAGTTTTGAGTTTTCTAGATTTGGAGTTCTCTAGATAAAGTTATGAATTTTAGAAGTTTCAGACGATTAATGAATTATTAAAATTGTTTCATAAATGACATTTTAGGAGTTTTGATCCAAATCATCTCAAAATTGATTGGAATCACCTCCAAAGGTCATAAATGACCTAAAAAAGTGTTCCCAAGTATTTGAAAAAAAATTGGAATTTTTAATTATTTAATTAAGGCCAAGAGGTGATTTTTAATTAAAATTAAATTAACGCTCAGATTGAAGTCCAACTAAGGATCCCTAATTATCTAAGATTAAGTATTAAGTCTTGAAGAGTTTGAGATATTATGGGTAATATTTGAAGTTAAAATACATTTATTATAATTTTCTAAGGTTATCGGGGCTTAATTAATGGGTTAAATTATGGTTCATTAATTAAGGGGTTTAAAGGCTCTTAAAAAATTTTAGAAAATTTTGGGATATTTAGGATATCACTAAGTTCAAATGTGAAAAGTTTCATATGAATCAGAGATATGCCCTAGCTCCTAAAATTTTTCTAAATTTGCTAGATTGGTTCTTAATTATTATCCT
>NW_021368438.1:0-213 GCF_001605985.2 Dendrobium catenatum
CAGTTATCTCCTATTGAGCACATGGAACGAATAGGAAATTGTTTAAAAAATTTTCTAAGTCCTATTCGTCCAGGACGAATTTTACAATCTTCCAGGACGATTGGTTCTCTGTAAAATTTTTGTCCAGACGAAATTAAATTATCGTCAATGGCGATTGGTCCTCTGGAAAAATTTTGTCCAGATGAAATTAATAATCGTCCAGGACGATCTGGT
>NW_021368439.1:0-438 GCF_001605985.2 Dendrobium catenatum
CCCTCTCTCTCTTTTTCTCCTCAAGGCCTTCTCAGGTTAAGGCAGCAGCCAAAAGGTTTTCAAAAACATTGAACTAGAGCTCTTAAATAGATGAGCTTCAAAGGAGCTCATTAATTGCAAGTTGCCGACATTATCGTCCAGGCCGATATGGACATCGGCCTGGCCGATCAGTACAAAACTCAGAAGATAGGCCAGAGTATCGCCCTGAATACAAAATTGGACGATTGAAAATTGTCTTGATCATCCAGGCCGATCTCATGATTGTCCTGGCCGATCAGTTCAAATCATGGGAAAATCGTCCTGAGCATCGCCCTGGATACAAGCTGACCAATATTTATCGTCCTGAAGTAACTAAAGATTTTTGACTAGATTGTCCTGGCCGATCCTGCGATCGTCTAGAACGATATGATCGTATCAATCATCCTTAATTACTCCCTT
>NW_021368440.1:0-216 GCF_001605985.2 Dendrobium catenatum
CCGTAGTACCTCTACCCGGTTGGATAGAGGCGACTGATGCCGTTAGTTCCTCGTCTTTTTGTTCCCTCGACCGGTACCATTCCTCATAGTTTATGCCAATAAAGAAAAGAAAATAGGGAAAAACAGGGATTAGAAAGCAAATTTAATAATTAATAATAAAATAATTAAAATTTTTACTGAAAATAAAGACGTACCTTTCTTCAGGCTTGAACACCG
>NW_021368441.1:0-226 GCF_001605985.2 Dendrobium catenatum
GTAGTCTAGCGGAGGAGAGGGCTTTTGGCGAAGGTGAGGGCCTCTGGCAAAGGTGAAGGCCTCAGGTGAAGGTGAAGGCCTCAGGTATTGGTGAGGGCCTTTGACGAATATGAAGACCTCATGTGATGTTCTGGTGGAGCATACGGCCTTTGATGATAATCTGACGAATACAAGGGCCTTTAGAAAAGGTGAGGGTGAAGGCCGCTGGTAAAAGTGAGGGCCTCTG
>NW_021368442.1:0-250 GCF_001605985.2 Dendrobium catenatum
CTGGGTAGTGTCTTATCTACAAACTCATCTGCCTTCCCAAAATTTACCCTGGAACTTAATTTCGTTAAAACTCCCCCGAAGAAAAGTAAAGCGGGCGGAGGCTGGGGCCAAATTTTCAGAGCCCACAAGACCAAGGTAGCCCATCTATAAAGTCTATAGTGACCTCCTCCCACATCCCTGTCTGGTAGAGCTAGGGGTTCAAGTAACCCCTATGAACCATAGTAATGTAGTTATTCTGCTAGCATAATTC
>NW_021368443.1:0-221 GCF_001605985.2 Dendrobium catenatum
CGCTTAATATCGTTGGTGTCGCAAATAATGGCGACACCACAAGTGTCAAAGCCGATCTCCGGATTGGGGATGGGGAGACTGTATGGAGTAGTACCCAGTCGTATGATGGAGTAGATGGGATTGATATCATTCTTGCTATTGTATTTCGGTATGATGCTGCAAAATAGAAGGCCTTGAATTGGAGCAGTAGCTTCGATGTAAAGAGTTTGGACTCTAACAGG
>NW_021368444.1:0-279 GCF_001605985.2 Dendrobium catenatum
TAGAGTATGTAGGCATATTTATTGTATTTTGAGAGTGACATTTTAGTAAATTCAACCTAATTTTCATAACATTTAAGGGGATAGCTACTATTGAATTCTTAGATCATAAATCATTCATTTAACATTAAAGTATGTCAATGACCTCATAGTCTAGTGATATGCATAATTTGTTTTCCATATAGTTCTGCATGTAGTTCTAAGTACCTGCAAATCTAAGGCTTGTTGGATTCATTATATAGAGCCGCTTGATTTGATTATAAGCATACATAATTTGAAGAT
>NW_021368445.1:0-203 GCF_001605985.2 Dendrobium catenatum
TTTGTCCACCCTGGCAAACTGTTGCGGAGGGTGGATGAAATTTGCTTTTAAGTATGGATGGTTAGATTTTAAGTTTTAAATATTTTGGAATTTGGGATTTTTGGTGGGCATTTGAAGTATTTGGAATGGACTTTGGATATTTGGAGGCATTTAGAAAATATTTGTGAACCCCTCCGGTTGAGATATGCATTCAACACGGCCAT
>NW_021368446.1:0-284 GCF_001605985.2 Dendrobium catenatum
AAAGCTTCAACAAATAAAGAGAAATCTAAATATGTCCATGTTTCAACCCAACAATATCCTCCAAACTAAATCTAAAAATAGAAAGGTAATTCAACGTCAATTCAATTGCTTAAAAAAAAAGGAATAATAATAGTTACTGTTTCGTTCTTAAACAAAGGATTAACACAAGAAAAGGACACATTTTTTTTATAAGGGTATAAGCTTCCAACAACTATTAACACATTTCACCATTAATGCATTTCTGTACAGGCTAAAGAAACAAAAAGCCATAAGGTGGACATGAA
>NW_021368447.1:0-213 GCF_001605985.2 Dendrobium catenatum
TTTTATTTTTTTTTTATTTTTTTTTTTACGATTCTTGATATATTAAAAATCTTCATAAAAATTCTTAAGATTCCTAATAAATTTTTCAACATTTTGTTATCTTTTTCTTAGGGGATATCTTGCACAGGATTTTATATATATATATACTAGATAGGTTTCTTCTTTGTGAAGCTAATTTTCCTAATGTAACTTCTGTAGAGAAATCAGTGCAAG
>NW_021368448.1:0-405 GCF_001605985.2 Dendrobium catenatum
GTTTTTTTTTTTTTTTTTTTTTTTTTGGGACAAACCGCTCTATGATTCTCTTTACTCTTCGAATTTTTCAAATAAAAATTTGTCTTTTATATGCTGGATCTTCATCTCTATTTCTCTATCGTTATAAATTTTCCTTGCACACGTTAAAAAGTCTTGAATTGCCTGTCAAGCTTGGGGAAGAAGATGGACTCAATTGATCTATGCAGCAAATTTTATCATCTGGAGTTTAACAATATACCTGTCGTTTCAACATTTCAAGCTCTTTAAAATTCTTAACGGTCATCCATTTAGTTTGTAATTAATAGTTATTTACAAATTTCATTCTTTCTTTTACACTTTGTTTTTTTTTTTTTTTGGTTTAAAAGTTGCTTTCTTCAATAGAAGGTTAAAGGTTTGTATGTAACG
>NW_021368449.1:0-279 GCF_001605985.2 Dendrobium catenatum
CCATCTGATGATCAGGATCCTTCATTTTTCTAGTCTATATTTTTCTGCTGTTTGTTTCATGTTTTCTGTAGTTTGTCTTTTTAGTCTATTTTCATTTCTGTTTTCTCTTTTTCTTTTGTGTGTCTGGACCCTCTTTTTGTGATGACAAAAGGGGGAGTAGGATGTGGTAGGAAAAAGGGCATGAGTTTGAATTTCTAGTGAACTATTTTTTTTTTAGTTTTTCCTACTTGTGTTTGCCATCATCAAAAAGGGGGATATTGTTGCAAATCTCTTTTCATG
>NW_021368450.1:0-219 GCF_001605985.2 Dendrobium catenatum
CATCATCCATTCCCCCACCATCCGCTTTAAGTGCTACATGGTGAAATTTTATATTTTAAATATCAAGCTTTTCAATACTTTCTAAATTCCCAAATCCAAATCCAGTTCTTCAAATTCCAAACCCATTGCTGCTACTATATGCCAGATAACATGTATACTCTACATATCTAATCGACGACTATCCTTAATCGAAAGTTCTCTCTCGTGATCGAGAGGGGT
>NW_021368451.1:0-239 GCF_001605985.2 Dendrobium catenatum
TTTACTGCTTCTTCAAGCAACTTTTTAGTACAAAAATTCATTTTTTTATATTAGAAAGTTGCTTAATTTAAAAGCAATAAGAAAGACGTCTCAAACTAAGTCTAAGTTTTTGTTTGGAATAACTTTCTTACTGTTTGATTTTAAAAAAAAAATCTACTAAAAAGTAGAAAAAAAAAAACTGTTCCAAACGAAGCTTAGATGAAGCCTAAATGAGTCATTATCAAGAGTAGAGCCAACTT
>NW_021368452.1:0-237 GCF_001605985.2 Dendrobium catenatum
GAAAGTTGTCGGTCGTAGATACTTGCAAGGATTGGCACGACTCTTTCCAAGTACTCTTCCACGGTGGTTTCGTCTTCAAATCCTACATCGAAGCACGGCGACCGTAGGACGTTGATACTTCCGTCGGCGTTGAATACTAGACTCCACTCAAGCTCGGGATCCGCCATTCAACATTGAAGTGGGTGGGGGAGATGTTGTCATCTTCTTCTTTTGTCTCAACCTCTCAAGGGGGATGAA
>NW_021368453.1:0-234 GCF_001605985.2 Dendrobium catenatum
AAAGTGTGTGAAGTTTCTCCCCTTTCAACAAAGTTCTCTACTCCTTGGGTGACTCCTTCTACTCCTTCATTACTTAGGTGCTTACTTCCCTTCCCCAAATTTTCTACTCCACTTGTAATTTCTCCAACATCATCATCTTCTACTCCATGTTTCTTAGAATCAGACTCATAAAAAACTACATGGGTTGTTTCTTCCACCTCAAAGTTCTCTTGTTAAACACCCTAAAAGACTTCC
>NW_021368454.1:0-327 GCF_001605985.2 Dendrobium catenatum
GACTATTTATACAAAAGACAAGAAAAACCGCCCAAATACTGCGAGTATTCAATTTTGTACATAGTGGATCGTCCCGTACGATCGTGGATCGTCCTCGACGATTTTACTTGAACGATTTGAAACGACCCAATTTGTATATGTGTACGAAATGTCTTCGTACAGCTGATCGTCCCGTACGAACTAGGTTCGTCCGGTACGAACGGTTATTACAAGATCGGTTCTAGAAACTGTTGAAAACCGTTCTAAGTCGATTAATCGTTTGGACGAAAATTTATTCGTCTGGACGAAAATTTTACAGAGGACTGATCATCCTGGACGATTATTTAT
>NW_021368455.1:0-272 GCF_001605985.2 Dendrobium catenatum
CTTCTGATCTTCTACCAACTGCGCCAGCTCCATAGCCCTTCCCAGGTTCCTCGGCTCCAGTACCCTGACTGATGTTCGGATCTCAGGGTTCAGGCCCTTCATGAAGTTCCCTTCTAAGGCTGACTCTGAAATGTGATCCAATCTGCTAGCTAAGTACTCAAATCTGTCCCGGTAATCTGCCACAGTCCCCTCCTGCGTCAGAGCAAAGAATTGTTCATAGAAGTCTCCTCCCCCATCGGCTTGGAAACACTCTAATAAACAATCCTTAAACT
>NW_021368456.1:0-266 GCF_001605985.2 Dendrobium catenatum
TTATTTGATCGCTATTGATACGTCATAAAAAATCATCTTGATCGAGCACGAATCTCGATGCAAAATCAAGTTGGAAACTTCTTAAAATTGGGACCATCCGAACTCCGATTTTTACGAACTTACTGTAGCGTCCCAGACATCAATAGTGAAACCGCATCAATCAAGTCAGTAAAGCAATTACTTCCGGTCAATAATATCAATCGGCTCAAAAACCCAATAAACGATCAAATCAATACAGCGAAAGAGCAGGATCAATACAATCGGCA
>NW_021368457.1:0-281 GCF_001605985.2 Dendrobium catenatum
GTGAAAAAAAAATTGAAGTCCTAATCGTCTAGATGAATTTTCATATTCATCCCTAGACAATGCTCTCTGGATTCTCACTTTGAACTATTCATCCAGATGAAGTGTACCATTCGTCCCAAGACAAAGTCCTCTATACACTTAATATGCACTAATTGTCCAGACGATTCATCCGGTTCTTCCAAGGACAAAGTCCTCTGGACACTTGAGTTGCACTAATTGTCCAGACGATTCATCCAAATCGTCAAAGGACGAAGTCCTCTGGACACATGGGTTAAACTAGT
>NW_021368458.1:0-256 GCF_001605985.2 Dendrobium catenatum
CTCAATAAATGTATAGCTTCCATAATAGACCTACCCAACATGAATCCAAATTGATTTTGAGAAACATTAGTATCATGTCGAAACTTATGTTCCCTAACTCTCTCCCATAGTTTTAAAGTATGACACATTAACTTAATACTTCTATAATTCGCACGAACTTGTGCATCACCTTTATTTTAAAAAAATAGGAATCAACACACTCATTTGACATTTTTTAGTTTTCGAAATAATACTAAAAAGTTTAGTAAGCCAAGAA
>NW_021368459.1:0-210 GCF_001605985.2 Dendrobium catenatum
GATTTAATTTATTTTAATTAAAATTAATTTTAATTAATTTTAATTATAATATTTTAATTAATTATAGTTAATATAATTAATTATAATTAGTTTTAATTAAATGATTATAATTAATGATAAGTTAATTATAATTAATTTAATTTAAATTAATTTTAATTAATTACAACCTTTTAATTAATTATAATTAATTATTATTAATTAAGTAAAGTT
>NW_021368460.1:0-234 GCF_001605985.2 Dendrobium catenatum
TTTGTTTCTTGACTCGGAGTCAGAAAAGGAAGAGAGTATTCCAATTGAGACTTGCCGAGTCATAAATCAACGAGGTGGAAGGGTTGCAAGAGGACACAATGCACCTCTTGCTATCTATAAAGCTGACACGAAAATTCCTTCTAAGGACATCATACACCAGCATCTTTCACCGACTCATATGAAGACTTATATTTTCCCGATGAAGAAAGTGATCATAAGGGAAAGAACATGCCT
>NW_021368461.1:0-265 GCF_001605985.2 Dendrobium catenatum
ATGAACAGAAAAGCTTGAATCAAGCTCGAATCGAGTTTGAACAAGCTGATAATAAACAAACTCAAACATGAACATGCACCTGCTCTGCTCGGCTTGGTTTGTTTGCGGCCCTAGGTACGCCTTAATTGTTTTTCCATTTTTGACATCAATCGTTGGATTTATCCTCAGCGATCCATATAGTCTCTACTGAATGAGGGGTATATTAAACTAGTAGAATGTGATCCCAACTGTCCTCTATTCCTAAGGTGAATCAGCTTCCCATGGG
>NW_021368462.1:0-282 GCF_001605985.2 Dendrobium catenatum
GAATCAAAGGGGAAGTTCACGGAACCAAGGAGTCCATGTCTCGGTAAGCAAGCAGCCCGCCAGAAATCAAAGCATCATATTCACGGGAAAACACCCAAGCACGGAAGAACAAATGCTGGCCTGACTCCCAAGAGTTAGCACAAAAATCAGCAACCCCATAATGAATTCAAAGCATAGAATTCAACCCCCATTAAATACAAGCCACGGTTTCCCAAGAGACAAGAAGAAAAGGGGAAGGGGAAGGGAGGCCACTCCAAAAGTAAACTCTTCTTAATGAGGTAC
>NW_021368463.1:0-326 GCF_001605985.2 Dendrobium catenatum
TTCAATGCATTATGAATACTTGCATAGCAACCATAATTGATTTTATTGAAGTGTTCATGTATAAACAAATGTACTTTTTGTGGAAAGTGAAATGATATTTGATCAAATATGTTGTTTCAATCGCTTTGATGATATATGTTAAAGAAAGAAGTTTGCATTTATTAGATAATGCATGTCAACTTTTCTTATAACACTGTTGACTGTAACCGTTGCACACAACAGGCTCCACATCAGACAAAACCGCTCCCGAACGAAATCACCGACATACACGACACAATCGACACCGGCTCCACCTCACGACGATTCAACCACCGCCATTCACAAAA
>NW_021368464.1:0-269 GCF_001605985.2 Dendrobium catenatum
CCACATTTGATCGAAAGCACGTCGATACAATGTGTTGACAAATGCATACCGTAGTGCTCTCTTTCTGATTTGAACAACTAGTGATTTGTTTGTTGGCAATTTACTTTCTTTAAAGTAATCAATGAAAGGCAGTCTCCAGTCATCTTCTTCCTCGACATCTAGGCAATGCCACCATGATTCTGAAGCTTGACTGGCCTTGCGCCTTTTCTTAGGAGCTTGTTGCTCTTCAGGTTGATCTTCAGGATCAACTGATTGGGGAGATTGAGGAT
>NW_021368465.1:0-205 GCF_001605985.2 Dendrobium catenatum
TAAGTATGGATTGATGATTTCAAATTTAAATATTTTTTGATTTTGGAATTTTGTGGAGTTTTTGAATCTTTTGGATTTTTATAGGTATTTTGGGTGGAGCTTTGGAATATGGATATTTGGGAGACATTTGAAAATGTATGTGAACCCCTCCGGTTGAGATCTGCATTCAACACGGCCATCATCGGGGTGTTCGGGGTCATTTTCA
>NW_021368466.1:0-439 GCF_001605985.2 Dendrobium catenatum
CGATCGTGGCAGATTTACTTTGGTTCATTATTTTATAAAGATATTTTTTCAAACCAAGTGATGGATGGATTCTTTTTTCTCATATCCAATTAATTCTTTGAGTTAGGTCATTGATTTCAAAAGATGATTATACCCTAAGAAAACGTCTGAGCTAAGGGTAACCATGACCGAATATTCTATTATTCTATGGATTGTTGAGTTTGTTAACTCATTAACCCACAAGTTTTTAAATCAATCACATGGAATACTACATCATTTTCATGCCTTGTTTAAAAAAAAAAAATTAGTTTGCTATTTTTTCTCTTCTTTCTTCTTCCTTCTCCTTTTTGATATGTCAAAAGGGAGAGAAGTTTTTATGATGCTTTTACACTTATCAATCCTGAAATTTTACTGCTAACTATCTTCGTAGTGTTTTGCCATCATCAAAAAGGGGGAGATT
>NW_021368467.1:0-382 GCF_001605985.2 Dendrobium catenatum
TTGAATAACCCTCCGCAGTATTACGATTACCAAAATGAGATATGATCATTTTTTTAAGGTTTTTTAAAACACTATTTTAGAAAATAGGCTCTGATACTAATTGAAGTTATTAGATGGACAAGAGGGGGGTGAATTGTGAAAACTTCTTGACAATAATTAAACCTAAACAGGAGTTCTAATTTTTTTTTATGTTTTAAAATTTTAACATGAAAATTTAAACAATTTTTTTTTCAGAAAATTTCCCAAGCTAATATTGAAAAAATTAAATGCAAGTAGTAATAAAATACAATAAGGAAAAAAGCACACTGAGAATTTTTATAGTGGCTCGGTCAAACCATGACCAACGTCCAGTTCCCGGAGTCCTCCGCTCTGGGTATTTCAT
>NW_021368468.1:0-526 GCF_001605985.2 Dendrobium catenatum
GAATTAACTGTACAAATAGGTACAAAAATAATTCAAGTGCAAGTTGTAGGGCGTATCGACTGAAAATAGATAGCACGTGTCGAATGGATTAAAGAAGGTAGGTTCCCTTACAAACAATTCGCGCTAAAATTGATCATTGTTCCCTTACAAACTATCGTCTCGTCTAAAAATGGAAAGGATGGGGCAACTATCAATCTCCTTTTTTTCTATTTTTTGTAGTTTTTATATATTTAGATTCTATTATATTTTATTTATTTTCTTCTTTTTCTTGAAATTTCTATTGATTGATATTTAATTTTTGAGATGGTTTTTCTTTAATATGAATTGTGCTTTTCAAAATCGAAAAGCACAATTACGATAGTTAGAAAAATCTTTCGGGTCTTGTTCAGTCTACTAGAGACCCACACTTATAGTAGTTTTGCTTTCACACGAAAAAAAAAGAATACTTTGAACTATTTTTTCTTTTTCTTTCGCACTGGAAATTATTTTAGAAGTTCGACTTCGTTTCGTTCAGTTATTGATCGGT
>NW_021368469.1:0-444 GCF_001605985.2 Dendrobium catenatum
TCGTAGTCAAACTCAAGAAAGAATCACATTTGACCCCAAAAGATCAAAATGGAATTTAATCGAGTGTTTGACTATGCTAATATGGATTAAAGATCATTAATTTCTTAATCAAAACCACGATAATAATTGGTATATCTCTCCGAAGAGAGAAGATATCAATCATTATCGATCGTTTCAAAATGATGATAATGATCGTTGGGTTTGATTATCCCAAAGAAAATTAATTGAAGTTTTTAAAAAAAATTATTGGTTTTGAAAATAAGTTCTAGGTTTTTAAATCTCCTACGAACGCAAGCCCTCGTAGTTAATTACATCGTAGAAAATCAGAATTTTCTACAAAAACTCTCGATTAAAATAGCGGTGTAAATTTTATTTAGATTTTCAAAGATCGATATCAAAGGAAGAATAAGATTGGAATTTTCAATCGGGATTGGATTAAGGTTG
>NW_021368470.1:0-350 GCF_001605985.2 Dendrobium catenatum
TTAAGGTCCTAAATTTTGACAGTCAAAGAACTCCTACTATGAATTTCTTTTGAGAGTGCACTTGGGGAGTGTTTGAGAGAGTGAGAGATTTCTTAAGAGAAATTATGAGGGGATTCACAAGATTACCCAACAGTGAGTATCTCTTGCTTGTTCTTCAAATGTCTTCCCTACTCTCTTGAAATCTCATGGAAGAAGATTTTCAAGGGAGTGTTGGTACTCTGCCAACACTAAGAGGGTGTAAAAGGATGATGGTACTCTACCGACACTAGGAGAGTATGAAAGGATGACGGTACTCTGCTGACACCAGGAGGGTGTGAAAGGATGACTGTTCTCTTCCTACACCAAGAGGA
>NW_021368471.1:0-1414 GCF_001605985.2 Dendrobium catenatum
TCAATCATAAGGTAAGTTATGGTCTGGCAACAAAACTGATTGATTAGAGGTTTTGTTTATAAATATTTCAAAAAAAAAATGCAAATAAAATCAACATATTTATCCAATCAAAAGTGTCAGAAAAATATAAGCAAATGAATGAAAACATCCTTTCAGAACACAGTTTTAATTCTCCGCACTAAAGTATATGTTCGCTGGTGGTATTTCCCAATGTTATGCTGAGGCACACAAATAAAATTAAGAAGAGGCACGTTACATAGACAGACAAGCAAGCTAAAACTTTTTTTTTTTTTTTTCCTTCCTTGCTAAGCATATTTGTACATACAAATATACATATTCAATGAGCCTCAATTTCTAATTTATGAATATTAATAAAATAGCCACTCACCGGCTGGTTTCCATTTTTTTAAGTCACATATAAGACGGAATTCGAGCTATAGTAAGTTGGGATTAAATCTTTTAGCCACCCACCCATTCCACTTTGAATAATTTCTTTCTTTTCTTAACTTGAATCTTAAAAATAAAAGTAAAAACAACAAATTCTCACAAAGATTAAAAAAAAAAAAGCAAGAAAAAAAAGTTTAAGAAAATCATGGCCTCAATAATGTACATCATGCTAGATAGAGTTAATAGCCTTAAACCAATAGTCAGTAATGGTTTTATCAGACCAAAGATCAATAGTGAATTGAAGTACCTTGAACCCAAAGTTTTTACTCGATCCATTGTAATAATGCACATGATAGCAGTGTATTAGTTTTAATATGCTGGTTAGGGCTTTTATGGCCAATATGCTAACCTACTTCTCCTGAGAGCTGTTTAGAACTACCTTATAAACAACTAACAAAAGATCCAAAAAATCATGCAACTAGTATGAACAAAATCAGAGGTCATAAACAATTATTCGACACTTAGATACAACAACAACAACAACATCAACATCAAGCCTTTATCACATTGCGGGGTCGGCTACATGAATCCCTTTTCTCCATTGTGCCCTGTTAAGAGTCAAAATTTACTTTGCATTTGCTTTACTTCAAACTAAACTGAAATTTTTTGAAGTCCCGTAATTGACTTACTTTTAAACTAGGATTACTTGCAACCAAATGTTTAAGTAGGCCTTTTGACCCATTTCAATTTTAGAAAATTTCTATATTTTTATTTAAAGCTTTTTATAGGAATAAATAAAGCCAACAATTTTGCTGTCAAAGTTTAATGCTAAAAGCCTGTTTTTCTCAAGAAGAAGAAATGCAAAGTTGATGCCAAAGAACTTAAGATCACCTACTATCGTTTCTAACCCCATTACAGAAGTGAAGAACGAAGTCATGTACACAAGTTACTTTAAATTTACCAACCTTACTCGAAATTCCAACAAAAGAAATCCATGGTGCGAGGTGTGGCGGAAAGACATGTTTGA
>NW_021368472.1:0-227 GCF_001605985.2 Dendrobium catenatum
TTCTTTCCTAATTTGGTTCTTCTATTTTTGGAACGTGCTTATTTGAAATCATTTTGAAATTTGAATTCAAAATCTGATTTATTGTCTCACTTTCATAACTCCCAAATTCAAATCTAAGAGCCTTAAATCACCTCATTCAAAGCCCCCTTATTTCAAATCTAACCGCCGGCCCCCTTTATGAGCCAATTATGAGTTATTTCCTAATTGCTTCATAACCTCTCTTTGAA
>NW_021368473.1:0-257 GCF_001605985.2 Dendrobium catenatum
GTTATGGAAAGAGCATTAAATCTGAAATTAATTTCAGTTTTAATTAAACGAGGGAAAAGAATTTGAAATTCAAATTCAAATTCAAATATGGGTTGGGGAATTAATTAGATCGTTAATTTATGAGACCTAAATAATTAGAGAGAGGAGGGGGAAGAGGTAGGCCAAGGAGAGAGAGAAGGGTTAGGCATGAAGGAGGTGGGCCCAAGCAATTAAGGGGATTAAATACTTAAATCTGAAATTAATTTCAGATTTAAGTT
>NW_021368474.1:0-226 GCF_001605985.2 Dendrobium catenatum
TTTACACTAGTGGCAGACTCTTCGAACATTTCAAACTCCACAACTTCTGGTAAAACTTATGGCATTTCAACAAATAGTTGGTAAATGGTGCTTAAACAATAAAGGATGTACAAAATCAATGATTTGAGCTTCACGTCAAACACAAACAAGGAACTAAGAATATTTCTTGATCGAACTCTATATACACGATGATGATTTTTCAGATTTCATTTATAATATTACAAAT
>NW_021368475.1:0-253 GCF_001605985.2 Dendrobium catenatum
AGATTTCTTTCCAAAAATTCTCATATATCTTTTTTTTTAAACATTCCAAAACATCTCATATTTATAGACATGAGAGGGGAATACAAACAGCCCCATATATTCAACTCCAGGAAACAAAGCATCAAAGCCACGGAAAAGCCCCCAAACAGCCACGGGAAACAGCCTAGCCAGGAACCCGAAGAGGCAGCCGCGGAAACCCAAGAGGCCCGCACGGAACCGAGGCACCAAAGCACAGGAAAGGCCACCCATCAGC
>NW_021368476.1:0-372 GCF_001605985.2 Dendrobium catenatum
AGAATTGTTCTAAAATATGGCTTGCAATTTATTTATCTACTTAGTATTATTATTTAAATAATTAGATAATTTCTATGCTCTTATTATATTTTTCAATATAATGATTTATTAGACTATATTTACTTGCAAAATGTTTAGTTAAAGAATTTAGAAATCTAGATTAGTTTGTGTAGCATACTGAGCTATTGTAGCTCATTATGATTTTGCTTCTAGCTTTCAAGATCTAAGAAAGGGAAGTAGTTTGTTGATTAGCAGTCTAGGATTAGATCTAAATTTATAGGTATTTCCTTATTTAGTTTTGTTGATTTTGTTTATAGCCATATATTATAGTATAAATTAATTTTAATAAAATATAAAAAAAATTATGAATGA
>NW_021368477.1:0-225 GCF_001605985.2 Dendrobium catenatum
TAGCATCCATCTTCAGAATCAAGGATAAAAAACCTAGCATAACTTTCCTATTTAGATGCTGTTTTAATATAAGACGGTAGTGAGGCCTGCAATGCTTTATGGTGCCGAATGTTGGCCATTAAAAGAGAAGCATAATACTAAGTTAAGTGTGACAGAGATGAGAATGCTCAGGTGAATGAGTGGCTTTGCCCTTAGAGATAGGATACGAAATGAGCATATACGTGT
>NW_021368478.1:0-233 GCF_001605985.2 Dendrobium catenatum
CAGGGCCAGATTGAAGTCAATATATGAGAGGGAGCTAATGACCATCGTATTGGCTATACAGAAATGGCGGCAGTACCTTTTGGGAAGACATTTCATTGTAAGGACTGATCAGAAAAGTTTGAAATACCTGTTAGAACAAAGGATGGTGACTGAGGAGCATCAGAGGTGGTTATCCAAACTATTAGGTTATGATTTTGAGATCCAATACAAGCCGGGGTTGGAGAACAAGGCAG
>NW_021368479.1:0-207 GCF_001605985.2 Dendrobium catenatum
CCTATTTAACAAGTTTGATAAAGATAAAATTGTAATGCCTAAAATAAAAATGCCATAAAATACTATTATTCACAGTTACAGAAATATATATTATCATAAATATAGAAATAAAATTAAGTCAGAATATTCTCTTTGAAATTTTATTTAGAATGAATATCAAAATTTTAAATTTATTTTAAGTTAAATATAATATATGAACAATTAATT
>NW_021368480.1:0-406 GCF_001605985.2 Dendrobium catenatum
AGGGAATTCATTCACCATTGATCATTATTGGTAGTTGTTATCGACATGTCCGCTGTTCTTGCTCATAAGTGATGCACTTTGTATTAGACAAGTCTTTTATTTGCCCATTAGCATTTGTATTTTGATTGACATAATAATGCCTTGAAATTGATTGAAGACCATGTCTTATTTGAAACTCTTGCACTCAAATTAGCAGTTCATCATTTTGCATATGATTCAAGTCCGAGTTCCCTTTTGATGTTGTACAATTCAAGTCCAATGAGTTAAGTTCTTGTCCAAGCATGATCTTATTCATTTGCATTTGACAAAATTTCGACAACCTCCCGGCGTCTCCCCCGTTAAGGGGAAAAAACCAAGAGGCCGCCTACTCGCCACGTCAATAAAGACGTGCACGGTTGGTGTTGGT
>NW_021368481.1:0-442 GCF_001605985.2 Dendrobium catenatum
ACTTGGCATTTACCTTCAGCTTTATCATAGCTATTAAAACTTGACTCCTCCCTCAAATTCAGCCACTACATTTAATACACCACAAAATTCAAATTCCAGAAATCAAGGCAAGTGAAAATCTGGAATTAGAATCTTTAACCTGCTGTCCAGCAGTTTTTATCACTGATTTTGGGAAATTTAAACCTCTTGGATGCTGGCCAGATTTCTGGCATTAACACCGTGCTCAATTCCCTCCAGAAATCCCTCTCTCACTATTAGCTTAACTTAGGAAATCTTTCCTACATTAAGCCTCTTCATCCCGTCCATAGCCTATTCCTACTAAACCTGTTAAACAATTTGATTTCCAAAAGGAGCTCTCTCAATTTGGAAACAGATTAATATCCGTTTCTTTTCCCTTGCCGCCATCCTCCAATCTTTCTTTCCTTTTCTTTCAAACCAATTA
>NW_021368482.1:0-314 GCF_001605985.2 Dendrobium catenatum
TACTGTGACGGAGATCAGGAGCTTTTTGGGTTTAGCTAGTTACTACAGAAGATTTGTTGAGGGATTTTCTCGAATAGCTATGCCATTATCTAGGTTGACCCAAAAGGCAGTAAAGTTTGTATGGACAAATCAATGTGAAGAGACTTTTCAAAGACTGAAACAGTGTTTGATGACTGCCCTAGTGCTTATTATTCCTTTAGGGACGGATGGATTTCAATTTTATAGTGATGCCTTTCACAAAGGGTTGGGTTGTGTATTCATGCAGAATGGATGGGTTATTGCCTATGCTTCAAGGCAACTGAAGAACCATGAAA
>NW_021368483.1:0-234 GCF_001605985.2 Dendrobium catenatum
CCCTGATGGTTCATTGCTACCTAGAAATACATATGAAATAATTAAGAAGATAATGAAAGTGTTTGATCTTAGATATACAAAGGTAGAAGCATGTCCAAATGATTGATATCTATTTTGGAAAGATAGATCTAATCAAGAGGTTTGTCATATTTGAGGTTCTTCATGGTGGGTAGGTGCTAAGAAAATACATCTAGAGGAAAAAAATCAAATGAAGTCTGTTAAGGTTGTTCGATA
>NW_021368484.1:0-203 GCF_001605985.2 Dendrobium catenatum
TGGTGATTGACACAAGGTATGCAATTTTAAACTAAAAACATTAGGTCAATCATAGAAATTCATGAATTTTAAAAAGTGATATAACATTGTAAGTAAGAAGAATTTATCAAAGACATGATTCAGTTTAGACATTCCAATATAGAAAATCATTATAAGAGAGATGAATAAAAATTCGATATTTCAAAGTTCAATAGAATATAAAT
>NW_021368485.1:0-204 GCF_001605985.2 Dendrobium catenatum
GGTCGTCTGGTTCGGTACAGGTGTATGAAGCCGGGAGAGGGAAAGGGCTATCGGGTTCGGCCGTAAGAAGCGAAGCCGAGAGCGAGAGAGGGAGTAGAGAGTCGGTTCCGTCTAAGGCTTCGAATGCGAAAGAGAGAGGTGAACGTTCGGCCTGGTCTTCCCGCAAGAGAGCCGAGGGAAGAGGCTTGGCTAGGGCAGAACGTC
>NW_021368486.1:0-251 GCF_001605985.2 Dendrobium catenatum
GGTATAAATCAATTCATATATGATCATCATCCGGTACAAACAGTTAGAAAATTTTCACATTCGTCGAGACGAGAAGGGACCTCATAATTTTGTACTCTTGAAGGCATGTACGAATGGTGATCGTATAGGACAATTCATACTTAGAAAAAGTATTTTTAAGAGAAAGGGGACCCGTCCATTTCGTACTCTAGAAGGCATGTATGAATTGGGTTCGTACAGTACGATCCGTACTTAGAAAAATATATTTTTTG
>NW_021368487.1:0-515 GCF_001605985.2 Dendrobium catenatum
ATCACCTTGAAGATTTTGACCTTACAGCCTTTATCAAGCCTCTAGTCACTCCCAGACCATTAATCCTGATATGTTGATCAAAAAACTAAAATTTTTTGGACTCATCTCAGCCCCCAGTCGTCATGAGTCCAAAATGACCAAAATACCCCTATGGGGCTCAAATAGTGATTTCAAACCAAACGACCTCCGAATTGAATGCAACCACTTCCAGCTAGTTTCAAATACCATTTTAAACCTGTCTGACCCATTCCTAGCTCTTGAGTCAACCTGGTTGACCAAGTCAATAGAGTTGACCCAAGAAGACCCTTTAGGGTTCAAATTGGGATTTTTACTAAATTGACCCTTTCAAACCCCGAAACCATACCCAATAGACTCAAAATGACATTTCAAACCTGTTGAGCCCAAGATTGGACCTTTGACCCAATCATCAGTTGATTTGGTCAACTAGACCTGAGTCTAGTCAATCTGGCCTACTTAGGTCAAATCAATTTGTGTGATCAAATCAATGTCTTCAA
>NW_021368488.1:0-584 GCF_001605985.2 Dendrobium catenatum
TACAATCCCTCCAACCTTCATTGCTCGAATATAATCCCTCCAACTGTAGTTGTTCATCGACTACAGTCCCTACAACCACTATCACACAATAACGATTACTCTGATCTCCACCGCCCAACCACTATGGTCTCCCAAACCTTTGTCACTAGATAACGATCCATTCAACATCTATCGCTTGATCGCAATCCCTCTAAACTCCATTGCCCAATTGTGATCCCTCTAAACATAATCGTCTGACTACAAATCCTACAACCACAGTCACCCACTAATTACGGTCCCTCTTGCCATTATCACAGAACCACAATCCATCCAACCTCTATTCTTTGACAAAGATCCCTTCATCTCCATTGCTTGACAAAGATCCTTCTGCAATGTTGCCCTCTACAGTCCCTCCAATCACAGTTGTTTGTCAAGTATGATACCTCCTACCGTTGTTGCCCAACTATGGTCCATTCGAGCTATATCACCTGACTAAGGCTCTTTTAACCACTCTCGTGATGACCTTGAATTTATCAGAACCTTGGGTCAAAGGGTTGACCTGGTCAAATTGACCAAGCTAAGCCCCAAGACTACATCCCTTGTAT
>NW_021368489.1:0-207 GCF_001605985.2 Dendrobium catenatum
TTTTTGTAGCATCCTTCGTACATTTCCTGTAATAAATTTGGGCATTCTTGTAGGCACTAACTCCTTACGTTCGATGGGCCTATAGAGCCAATCTCGATTCTCTTCATCTCAGCGCTCTCCAGATTTGTAAAATATAGTTCTTGATCCACCCCTATTTCTTCGATGAGGTGCATAAAATATTACAAGTTCCTCGACATTATGCACCTC
>NW_021368490.1:0-294 GCF_001605985.2 Dendrobium catenatum
CACCATGCCATTACAAAACAAATGATCAATATCTTCAATAGAGGAGCAGCATAAACATTTAGAAGCAAGAACAATACCTTTCTTTTGCAATAAAATATCAATCGGAAGGAAACCTTTAATGCAACGCCAAACAAAAGTAGAATAAATTATAGGGAAAGAACTATGCCAAATAGCCGCAAAAATCTGAGATTTCTCCCCAGCTTTCCTAAATTTCTCCCAGATCTTACTCAATTGAAATTTACCATTCGAAGAATCTGAAAACAGAATTCTGTCATTACAGTTAATCTTTAGGGG
>NW_021368491.1:0-224 GCF_001605985.2 Dendrobium catenatum
CACATATACATCTTCTTCTTACTCTTCTTTGAGTAATTTTTCCTCAAAAAAAGTCTGACAAAAAACCTATATGTATGGGCGCATAGGGGAAGAGATCTTATGAGGGCTAAGAACCCAAACTGCATCTACCCATATAGGTGAAACATCGTGGGGAACAACATCATCAATATCTGCCAAAGTGTCACATACCATCAAAATTATCTTTGATCCTGAAGGAGCAACTC
>NW_021368492.1:0-335 GCF_001605985.2 Dendrobium catenatum
TAAAACTTAAACTTAGTGACATATTTTCCTAGGTTTGTGATGTCTTAATCTACTAATAATCAACCAATAAAATCAATCATAATTCAACTTCTAAAAATGTAGTAAACCACCTAATTTTTAATCAAATCTTAATTAACACAATAACTACTAAAATACAAACCCGAAACATAAACTTAAATCAACTTTAACTAATTTCTGAATTAATCTCTAACCAATCTAAGATTTAAAAGATATAGATTAAATTAGGAGGAATGAATCTAAACTAAAATTCATTAAGCTAAAAATCTTCTAAAACCCAAAATCTACTAACTCACCTAAAATTCAATCAAACATTA
>NW_021368493.1:0-413 GCF_001605985.2 Dendrobium catenatum
GGTGATAGGCGGTACTTCTCTTTAGAACCGTGCCCTGAATCCTGAACAGCTCCCTCCAGAACTGGCTGAGGGACACTTTGTCTCGATCAGACACAATCGATTCAGGCACCCCATGTAGTCTCATCACCTCCCTGATAAAAGCTGCAGCTACTGACACTGCGGTGTATGGATGTCTTAAGAGGACGAAATGTGCATACTTACTAAGTCTGTCAACCACCACCATGATGACTGTAAACCCCTCCGATCTTGGTAGGCCATCAATGAAATCCATGGACACTTCCTCCCAAACTATGTTTGGAAGTGTCAATGGTTGTAGTAATCCTCCCGGAGCCATGGCCATGTACTTATTTCTCTGACACACTTCACACCTGGCCATCATCTCCTCCACATCTTTATGCATCCCCTTCTAGTAG
>NW_021368494.1:0-219 GCF_001605985.2 Dendrobium catenatum
AAGCAAAGAAGCAATAACACCGGTTATCTTCTCAATCTAATCAATCTGATCAATTGCACTCTCAACCTGTCTTAATAGATAAGATGGTAGAAATAACTTAGATAAGTTAAAAAAAAGGTCAAACAAATAACGTCTTATAATTATCTCTAGCAGTCTATGTTTGATTCGAGAATCCAACACCAGAGCATGCTTTGAGTATGATTTACACAGCTAATACTA
>NW_021368495.1:0-289 GCF_001605985.2 Dendrobium catenatum
TCCTGTTATTTTTCCCTGTTTTTTAACGTAGGATCTAGTGTTGATTTTGCAAATTTAGACAGAAACCATGTTGTTTGGGTGGTGGTTATTTCTTTTGACCATCCTCAATTATTATCAAAGGTTTTTTTTTTTATTATTTTAATATAAATTTTAACTGATCAAGTATGTATTGCATCAATATTCATATAAATCTAATGTTACAAAATTAATTCTAATTAAAATTTACTGTTATTATAAATAATCAATTTTAAGAATTTATATAATGTTAATAAATGTTCAACTGTTTGAG
>NW_021368496.1:0-232 GCF_001605985.2 Dendrobium catenatum
TTACTACATGCTGGTTGTTAGAATTAATTGATTAGTTTGATTATTTAATTAAATTTCAATGCAGTCTATGAATTGATTTAATGTGTGTTAGATTACCCTTAGATTAAAAATGATCTAGTTGCTCACATGATTTTATGTAAGTGACCATTCTTATACAAGGCTATAATAAAAAGGGAGCCAAATTAAGGTTTAATTTAATAGAATTTTCTATAGGTGCTAAGAAAAACATTAG
>NW_021368497.1:0-216 GCF_001605985.2 Dendrobium catenatum
AATGAAACATTCAACCATTGGTCCCAAATTCTTGTCATCCATGAATTTTAAATTATAAAAAACAATTACAAATTTCATAGTGAAAAATAACCTGCTAATTATTATTAATTTTGCACAAGGAGTTGTAATTTTGCTAGTGTTATCGATGTAGTGGCAAAATTTTGTAGCAAAAATATTGCAAATGTCTTTGGCGTATTAGTGAGCTACAACATTTCT
>NW_021368498.1:0-300 GCF_001605985.2 Dendrobium catenatum
CTTTCGGGAGAAATATTGGGCATTTGGGCGCGATTAGTAATTTAGGGTTTATTCTATCTCATACACTCATACTCCAGAGTCCAGCCCGCCTTTTTTTCGTGATTTCCCTATAACCGGTTCAGCACTTCAACTCTTCTCCTAAATCCTAATTAAACTTATTTAATATCATTTTTATAAAAATGAAAAATTTATTTTATTGAACATATATTATAATATTTTATTACTTTAAAATTTATTAATAAAAAATAATTATATTATTATGGTATAATTAAAGTTTTTATATTTAATTGAACCCGAATC
>NW_021368499.1:0-863 GCF_001605985.2 Dendrobium catenatum
TATTATTAAATATATAATTAATTATTTAAGTATCCTATTACTAACTAATTAAATTGATTATTATTTAATTAACTATTCAATAATGATTTAAGAGTTGTTTGGTTGGCAGAAAAAGTAATGTAGTAGTGTATTTGAAATATTTTTGAGTTGTTTGGATGAGTGCAAAATAAATGCAGGAATTATTATTATTTTTATTTGGTTTGAAGTAAAATGAAAGTTGTGTAAAGTACAATGATAATGTGATCAATTGTGGCGGCCGGCAACAGCGCCTAGCGGTGGTGGCTGACAATGGTGCCTAGCGGTTGCAGCTATAGGCGGAGGCTTACAACAAAGCTATGATGTTCAACAATATTTGAAAATCGATCAAATCAGAGAAATTTTCAAAATACAAAAATATGAAATAGATGTTGAATTTCAAATACATCAAAACTTTACACTAAATTTGATTTACTTTGAACCAAACAATAATATTTTGAAACCCCTATATTTTGAATACTTTATGTCTTTTTATTTCAAACCAAACATCCCTAGTATTTAATTAATTTTATGATAATTAATATTTTTCTTGTTTGGCCTATCTACATTTTGCTTTTCCACTTCTACTTCATTTCAACAATGCTTGATTGTCATGTAAGGTAGATTTTCGAACCAGTCGTCCCCGTGCCTCCTTTGAGGACGTTCTTGGCCTCCTTTGACAACATTCTTTGTCTCATTCGATAACAATGGGAGCTCGTTCCCTACAATAATAATCGTATTTCTCTTCTTCCACGTGCTTCTTCTGTCAAATCACATAAATCAACTTGAATCCGCCGAACCGTATGATTTAGTAAATATAGGATTTGAGCATAAAGGAGAAACCAAGA
>NW_021368500.1:0-262 GCF_001605985.2 Dendrobium catenatum
TCCGGTGAAAAATTAATGCAATAAAATTTTAAAAAATAAATGAATTCAACCCAAGCGGACTAGCCCAGCCTGCTCATCCTCCTGACCGCCCATGCTTGCCAATCTGTAGCTCTCCCGCCTGCTCGCTAACTAGTAGCCTACCTGACTGCCTGCTCGTGTCTGCCACAGCTGCAGCATGATTCAAACTCTGCTGCCATTCGTAATCCAGTGGCAAACCTACAACTAGGGGTGTCAATTTCAGGTTACGGGTCTGGTTTGGGTC
>NW_021368501.1:0-929 GCF_001605985.2 Dendrobium catenatum
ACAAAATCGTCTAGGACGATGTGTTTTGCATAAAGACTGCTGCTTTAATGAGGATGCCCTAATTAGGGTTTCTACTTTTGTCAGATCATCCAGGACAATATAATTATCATCCCGGATGATGTTACCAAAAATAGAAATCTTTTAGGGCACAACAGAAAATCTTTCAAGTTATAAATCATGAGATGCCACACCAAATACAACAGACTCAAGAAAAGAAAAAGATTATAAACTGACACAGACCTAGTCTACCCAATCTTGAGCTGGTTCCAGATTGTAGTATGATCGTGTGGACCTGAAATGTTAGAACATAAGGCAATCATAGAGAAATAAAGAATGTTTACTATCATCAAAATCTTAAACCATAGATCCGCAACAATCTCCTCCTTTTTTATGATGGCAAAATATTTCAATTTGAATTTTCAAAAAAGTAAATACTCTTCCTAATCTCCCCCTCACTAGAATAACTCTTTTTTTTTTAAAAATAGGGGATATTAAAATATTTTTATTATTTTTAATTTTTTGAAAACAAGATACAAAACACGATAACAGTACAAAAATTCAACAATGCATTTGCATTCTCCCCCTTTGACATTATCAAAAAGAGAGGAGGCACAAATAAAAAAGCAAAATGAATAGAAGACAAAAACATTCCCTGGTCTAGTGAAAAACAAATATTCTTAAAATGAGAAAGTTACCTCTTAGTTTTAATCAAAAACTTAATAAAATTTGATTGACAACGCATAGCCCAGAAAAAGTAAGAAATTCAGAAATTGTTAATCCAAGCTCAAGTTCTTTTAAAGGCTAAAAAAACTTTTTAATTCAATATCCAAATCAAAAAATAAAATGGGAAAAAGAAACATTATTTTTTCAAAACTCCTTTCATAAAACATATATAATAGAAGATCAATGCACGAATTGCTGAATTAGGA
>NW_021368502.1:0-716 GCF_001605985.2 Dendrobium catenatum
ATATTTGATGGAGAACATGAAAGTTGAAGTGACTTTTCTTAGTAATGGACTTGATATAATTGTGACTGAAGTGATATCTTGAGTGGACGTGTTAATTTTCTTAGCATGTTAGTTAACTAGTACATAGTTTTTAGAATGTAGAAGGATATGTTAGGATAGACAAACATTCCACAAAGTATAACAAGATTATCTGTTTAAATAATTTGCTTAGATGATTGCTTGAGTAAATTGCCTTGATTGTTATTATAATTCTTATATAATTTGCGCCAAGTTCAAAATGTCGCGTGCCGCGCCGTGCACTATGCGCCATGGCTCCAATGGGACTTTTGTACCGTGGTGCGCCATTCGCCGTTAACAAGTATGCTAGCATGTTTTCTGTTTAAGTTCTGCGTATTTTATGCTTATGCTATGCGTATGTGTTCAGAGTTTTGAAGTTATTTGTATTTGATACTTACGCTATGCGTATGCGTTCTTTCTCGAAACTTTTAAAATGTTTGATACTTTGATGCCATTGTATTTTCTCTGTATTTAGGGTTTATTTTGAAATTTGAAACCTAAACCCTAATTATATTTTAAGTTTTTAACAATTAAACCCTAACAAGCTTTTAAAATAGAGTAGTTTGTGCCATGGGATTAAGGGCCAAGGGATGGATGAGATTTAACAGTGATCTAGGTGAGTCTTCCACGGATCTCCATGCTGGCTGTGGGATCAAGGG
>NW_021368503.1:0-503 GCF_001605985.2 Dendrobium catenatum
GCTGGGCCGTAACCTCTGCTTCCAACTCTACCCTCATTCTCCTCGCCTCCTCCAACTTCTCCGTCAACCCTCCATATAACTTCTAAAAAATTAGGTTGATTTATTTGTTAATTAAACCAATTGACTTTTAAAGATCTTGTACTTCATTAATGTTTTATTTGTGACCGGTTATAATTTTTATTTTTTCATTATTTTTAAGAAATTTATGTGTTAAAAAGTTGCTTTCTATGATAATTTTTTAAAAAACTGTTTTTTCATAGTAATTTTATAATAATCTTTATAAAAAATAGAAGAGTTACAAAGAAATCCAAATTTTTTAAACTTCAATAGTTGATTGTTCAAAAAAATAAATAAATAAAGCAAATTGTTAATATGACATTGAAACTAAGGCTGGGATGGCTTTTTTATTTTTTCTTAAAATAATTTTTTAGTAAAAAATTAAATTTTTTGCATTAAAAGCTACTTTTATAAGCAGTAAAAAGTTGTTCCAAAGGAAGCTTAAA
>NW_021368504.1:0-311 GCF_001605985.2 Dendrobium catenatum
AAGCTAATAAATCCAATTACCACTGACTAATATTCCTGTAGCTCTGCCAAAACAATATCAACCAATCATCCTAGTTGTGATTAATCAAGATAATAAATTGAACCCAATACTTGGAGTACTGATCTGTTAAGCCCAATATGCACATATGTTTTCAATGTTTCCAATCTGGGTATAAATCAAAAGATTGCATGAGTAGATAAAAGTTATAGTTGTTGGAGGTAAAGGAAAGTGAGGAACAAGCTAAATGAAATAGAAGATATATAGATACTAATTATGTTTAAAGATTTATTAAACTATGGTTCCAAAAATTA
>NW_021368505.1:0-16550 GCF_001605985.2 Dendrobium catenatum
CCAACTTATTGTCTACATAAATTATTGTAGCTTCATTAATCTCTCCATAAAATTCCTTCAATTAATTCTTCAATCACAATACTTCACAAGCTGCTATCGTCGTTGCTATATACTCTGCCTGACATGTAGTAATGCTACAACTTTCTGCTTATCTGTGCTCCAAGCAAAGACTATATCACTAACATAAAATACATATCCACTTGTGCTCTTCCTTTCCTCATGATCATTTGCCCAATCACTATCATAATATCCAAGTAATCTCATGTTTCCACTGCACAAATAATGAAGGTCAAACTCAACTGTCCCACTGATATATCTAAGAATCCTTTTTGCTGCAGACCAATGAGACTCCTAATTCTCCATGAATATGTTCAATATTCCTACGCTATACACGATGTCAGGTCTTGTCACTATCAAGTATCTAAGGCTCACAATCAAACTTTTATATAATGTCGGATCAACCAATATTTCTTCTCCTTCTTTTGTGAAATGAACTCTCATTGCAATGGTGCTGACACACTATTGCAATGATTCATTCTAAATTTCTTAAGAACTCTTTGGCATACCCTTTTGACATATCCAAATCCCATCTTCTTTCTGATGCATTTCTATACCCAAAAATAATGACATAAGGTCAACATCTATCATGTCAAATCTTTTGAACATAGCTATTGTAAAGTAAGCAATTATCTGCTTATCATCAGCTGTTATAAGAAAATCTACATATAAGTATATAATCAATTTGTTGTCATTTGAGTCTATCTTTATATACACACCATGTTCATAAGGGCATTTAGTGAACCCTTCTTCTCCAAAATGCCTCTCAATACATAAATTTCAAGCCCTCGAGGCTTGCTTTAAGCCATACAAAGCTTTTTTTTAAGTGATATAACATTTGCTCTTTTCCCTTCATAACAAAACTTTTAGGTTGATCAACATATATTTATTCCTCCAAAACATCATTCAAGAAAGCTGACTTCACATCTAATTAATGAATCTACCATCTATTCAGAGCTATAATAGAGAAAATTAATATGATTATATCAAATCTAGTAACTTGTGCAAATACCTCTTCATAATCTATCCCATTTTTCTGCTTGTACCCTTTAACTATAAGCCTAGCCTTGAATTTGTTTACACCTTTGTCAACATTCTTCTTCACTTTGTACATCCACTTGATGCTAATGGATTTTTGACCTTCAGGAAGTGAGGCCAAACTCCATATGTCATTTCTTTCAATAGCATCAATCTCATGTTTCATGGCATCCATCCATCTCTTATATGTAACTCCATCACTAAAAGTTAAGGGTTCATCATCTACATATAAAGCTAATTGAGATATATAATTCATTATTATAATTTGTGATGTCATATATCTCCTGCAAGCTTCTTATCTTTCTCTTTTCCATACCGTTACTACATGATTATCTCAATCTCAATGTAGTGTGTGGTACTGTTTGTTGCTCTACATCATCATCAATTTTTTTTTTTTGAATTTCCCATAATTTTGACATCCTCAGTGTTTCCTTTTTCAAGCCAAACCCAAGCTAAGTTCTCCTCAAATCTCACATCCCTACTTACTACAACTTTCTTTGTTGTAGGATTGTACAGTTTATAGGCTTTGGACCTTTCACTATATCCTACAAACACACACTTCTCAAATTTTTCATCCAATTTTATTCTCCTTTGATCAAGTACATGAACATAAGAAATACTCCCAAATACTCTCAAGTGATCCACCGTAGGCTTATGGCCACTCCAAATTTCAAAAGGGGTTTGAGATGGAGTGCTTTTTGATGTCACTCTATTCAATAAATACACATCACATGACACAACTTCAGCCCAAAGCATATTTAGCACTTGCCTCTCCTTCAACATACTCCTAGCCAATTCCATAATGGTTCTATTCAACCTCTCAACTACCCCATTTTATTGTGGCATATATCTAGTTGTTAACTGATGGCGCATCTCATTCTCCTTCAAATAAATTTGCATCTCATGACTAACATATTCTCTACCTCTATCACTCTTTAACACCTTAATGAAATAACCACTCTCCTTCTCCACAAGTGCTTTGAATATTTTTAGGTATTTAAATACTTGTGACTTCTCTTTTAGAAAATACACTCAAACTTTTTTTTTTCTATAATCATCAATAAATTTGAGAAAATAACAATTACCTCTAATAGAAGTAGTGGTATCGATCCGCATAAATCTGAATGAATAAGCTCCAATGGCTTCAAGGCTCTCCATGATTTTTCAACTGTAAATGGTGCTATGCTCTGCTTTCCTACAACACTTGCCTCACAGATTTTGTCTTGAACTTCAATTTATGGAAGTCCATCAACTATGTTCTTCTGACTTATGTTAGAAAGTGTCTTGGAACTCAAGTGGCCAAATCTGCAATGTCATAATCTTGAATGATTCTCTATGGAAGGTTTCAAACAACCATTAAGACTGCAAATCATCTTCATGGGATACATTTTATTTGAAGTCACCTTGACCTTTGCTATTAGAAATTCATGCATATATTTAATAGTACAAGTGTTAAGAGAAAATATCAATACATATCTCTTTTGATTTAGTTGACCAACACTAATCAAATTATGCTTAAGATTTGGAACATAGAATACATATGATATCTTCTTTTATCCTTTCTTTGTTTGCACCAAAATATCACAATTTTCTTCCACAATTAATATATTATCATCTCCTTTGCGTACTTCACTTTGGATCATGTTATCCAAAGTTACAAATAAGTTTATATTATCAGTCACTTGATTACTACAACCGCTATCAATAAATCATATACCTCTCGAATCACCAAGCTCCTTACTATGTGCAAGAAATTTTATATCTTCACCTTTCTCCACTTCCTTGCTACACCATATCTATATTTGCCTATTCATTCTCCTACCTCTTATAACAAAATTAATAAGTGTATCCACACCTTTTGCAAAAGTGACATTTGATATTGGCAATGTTGCTTCTTCCTCTACCTTTGAAGCCATGTCTACAACCACATGCACCTTCTCCAGCACCATGAGCTCCACCTTGAGCTTCACCTCCATCACTTTGTGTAGGTTCTCCTATACCAACACGACCTCTTCCGCTAGTACCAAAAGTACCCCTTCCTCTATTAAAAGAACCTCTTCCTCTAACAAAACCTCTTCCACGACCACATCTGAAATTCCCACGCAATGCCACTTGAGTTTTGAAAGCTTCTTCAAGTGGTGTCGAAACATATTGCTTCAATCTTAATTCATGTGATTAAAGAGATCCAAACAACCCTTTAATAGATATTTTCTCTATGTTCTTTGTCTCTTCTATGGCTACCACCATGACATCAATTTTCTAGTAAAGCTTCGTAGGATCTTCTCAATAACCCTTTTATCTTCTATAAGTTCTCAATTCAACTTCAATTGGTTAATAATGCCAATTATCCGATTGAAATATTCTTCTACATTTTTTGACTCCTTCATCTTCAACCTATCAAATTGGTTTTGTAGACGTACCATCTTCACTTTCTGTTCTCCTATGTAAGAATAATTTAGTGTATCCCAACCCTCCTTCACTGTCTTCACCGCAGAGATCCGCTCAAACATAGTTTCATCTACCGCTTGATAGATGAAAAAAAAAGGCCTTATGATCTTTCTTTCGAATTTTTTCAATTCTTGAAGAAGCCGTTGATTCAAATCTCTCTCAACTTTGGGCTCCTAAAAATTACTCTCTATAATCTCCCACAACTCTTGAGATTGATATAACACCTGCATTTAAATACTCCATTGATTGTAATTCTTCCTCATGAACTTGGGCAACAGTACTTATCTAAAAAATAACTCTAATAAAAACTATATAACTAAATTTCACTTCATTAATACAATAAGAAAAATTCATAACATAGCTGAGAATCCTTACATCCTAATGGAAATGACTAGCGTGATAGGCCTAGCAACCAAATCCATCCATCAAAGAAATTATGGTGCTTCATTGACAATAGTAGCTTGTTTACAACTAATGAAGAAAGTTACAGGATGCTTGGCCATCAAAGCCAATTTGAATGCTTGACCTACCTCTTTAATCTCTTCTTATTCGTGGTTGGAGTTTGGGTTTACTTCCTATTTTTCTCATAAAGGGTGCCCAGAAATAAGGATAAAGCTGCATCATGTCATAGAAAAGATCCAACATGGAAACATAGCGCTCAGGCGGATGTAGGAGGAAGTGATAAAATATATGTCTATCTAAAACACAATTACTATGTAAAGGTGGTGTGACTAGGATGAAGGAACACCTTTCAGGATCTCACAAGAATGTTGCTCTATGCTCCAAAGTTCTTGATACTATAAGGGATGAGATAGAGTCATACATGAATAAGTCTACCATGTTAAAACATCTTGCATAGAAGCAATTTGAGGACAGAGTTGATGTTGGATCTTATTACTGGAGTGAGCGCAACGTTAGAGATTCATCTTCTTTGATGAAGCCCATTTCATCTAGGGGTGCTAGAGGGCTTATGGATCATTATATGGTTGACACATCAAAGGATAGGCCTCTAGCTACACAGAAGATAACCCCAGAAAATGTAAGAGGCATGGAGAAGAGTTTATGAGAATATAAGCAAATTCTTCTATGAAAATGCAATTTCATTAATGCTGCAACATCACTTGCTTATTACAATATGATTCATTCAGTTGGAGCATTTGGGGGAGGGTTTAAACCTCCAATTATGTATGATTTGAGAACATGGATTTTGAAGGAGTTAGAAAGCACTGATAAAATCATCGAAGAAATTAAGATGACTTGGGCCCAAATAGGAGTAACAATTATGTTAGATGGGTGATCTGATATCAAACATAGAAGTCTGATTAACATCCTCATTAATAATCCTTATGATACTGTATTTTTTAGATTAATTGAAGCATCTGACCAGATCAAAGATGCTGAGTTCATATTTGGATTATTAGATAACATTATTGATGAGGTTGGAGAACATTTGGTTGTATAAGTTGTGACAGATAATGCAAGTTCTTACAAGGCTGCAGGTTAAAAACTTATAGAGAGGATAAAACATTTGTACAGGACTCCATGTGCTGCACATTGCATAAATCTGATTCTTAAGAAGCTTGGAGAGCTACCTCAATATAAAATGTACTTACTAAAGAAAAAAAATAACCAAATTTATTTACAACCACTCTTGGGTTCTAGCTCTTATGAGAAATTTTTCAAAGAAAGAAATTCTAAGGCTAGCAGCAATAAGATTTGTCACCTCTTACTTGACCTTAGAGAGTATACTGGATGTTAGACAATCTTTAGAGGCTATGTTCACATCTACACAGTGTTTGAGTTGTGCTTAGGCGAAGAAGGCTGAGGGAAAAGATATTAGAAAGATTGTTTTAAATGATAGATTTTGATAAAGTGTCTTATATGCCATTACAACCATTAGACATTTAGTTCATGTTTTAAGGATGGTGGATGCTGAGAAGAAGCCTGCAATGAGTTTCATCTACAATATCATGGATGAATCCAATGAGATGATTGCCTCCAACTTAGGAGGCAATGAAGGAAGCTTTAAGGAAATTTTGAATATTATTAATGATATGTGGGAGCTACAGCTTCATCGACACTTGCATGCAGTTGGCTATTACCTAAATCCTTAGTATCAATATATAGAGAACAAGTCTATAAACTTTGAAATAAGTTGGGATTGTATCATTGCATATATTATATAATAAGTTATACAACTGAAAGATTAAATGCTGACATGCAATTGGTACCTTTTAGGAACAAAGAAGGCTTTTTTGGATTACAACAAGAAAAATATATAATTATCAAATTATCTCCAGTTGAGTGGTAGATTCAATTTGGTGATAGAACTCAAGAATTACAGTATTTTGCTGTGAAAGTTTTGGGCTTGACATGCTCTTCATCTGACTTTAAAAGAAATTGGAGTACCTACAATCATGTACATACAAAGAGGATGAATTCACCGGTATACATTATGTATAATAGGAGACTTAGAGATAAAAATTTGAAGAAAAAAAGAATAATGGATGATGAAGATCCTTTACTTTACGAGGATGTGACATCTGATGATGAGTGGTTTATAGATGATGAAGTTGAAATGATGCCGTCTGAATTATATGATGAAGATTTAAATATTGATTTCTTTGATGGTCTTAAAGCATCTACATCCATCATAACTCAAAAATAAATAAAAAAATGTATATAAATAATATAGTTTTCTTAGACTTTTATTAATGTATTACACTATTATTCATTATGATATTCTTCACAAATATTTAGGAAAGAAGAGAATAATTGATAATGAAGAAGGAGCTGATTGGGAGACATTGGACTCTATAGGAGAGGAGGAAGAGGAGAGAGCAGTTCATCATAATGATGATTCAAATGAAGACCCACTTAGTGATGACTAATGAGTGATGACAGTGCTGATGACTAGTGAGTTCTTATGTGATATGTCAATGTCATTGCTATTTATCTTATGTATTTTAATATTTTATATATTATTTATTCATATATATATAATTTATCATTTTATGTTTACACAATTTTTTAATTTTGAGGCTTACGCATCGCCTCACGAACGAAAAACATCTCAATACTCGATTACACAATTTTAAACATTGGTGTTAATGCAAATATAGAGTGGATGACTGTTTTTATTTAGGAAGTAGGGCTTACAACTTGGCTTTGAGGCCAAGATGCCTATGTATGAAGGTATGCAGAATGCAAACTCACAAAGATAGCAAATTTTTGTTATTTAATTCTTAAGTGAGGGCTTTCTATATGCAACACACTTAGGCTGTGCATGCTCATTTTAAATTTTTGAAAACTTTTCTCCTTGAAGGGAGCCATGCAAAGTTTTCTTATTTGAAAAATATGAAGCCTAGATTGATTTTAATAAGTTGTTTACAATTTAAAGGATAGAAAATTTATTTTATCCTAAGAGCCTATCATATTACAAGTCCAGGCCACACCCAAACAAAATAATAGAAGAAACCTAGGAAAAACATGATGTTCTATTGCGCACTTAGTAAACAAACAACATATGTATATAAATCAATAAAAATAGAAGTGCAAGTAATGTCCCAGTTATTACAAATAAGTTTAACAGCTGAGTTACCTATCATTATACAACCAGTTAAATTTACATGCTCTACTTGTGTGAGTCTTCAAGCTTTAACTTTCAAAGGGATTGGGCTTCGCCTCCAAAAAGGTACATTCTTCCTCGATCCACCTTTCCTTCTAGTTCAAACCCCACAAGTTTTACATTCTAGATCTAATCAAACACATGATATGAAATGGAAAAGACTCAAGTATGCAAAATATAGTTAGAAGATAATTTATATGATAATCACATCACATCTAAAATTTTTCCTAGCACTTAGAGTGCCAAGCATCTGCTCTTATCCTACTGGCCATGCCTCTTGGGGGGTTTTAAGCAGCGCCTGCAAGAAAATAATATTATAATAATCATTATTTATTTTAACCCCTCTTGGACACGACCACCTGCACGAAAAATATATATATTTCTACACTAACCACTTAAGGGTAAGTGCCCACAACGCAGACAATCCAAAAGGGCATTCACACCAAATCATCAATCACATGCGCACATAAAAAAAATTCTAATCCTAGCATGCCTAAGGGGTTGTGCACCTAAGTGTGTGAGGTATGTGTGGTATATCACACTAAGGGTACTTCACTTAAAATTTGGATCTAAGAAAAAGTGTCCAATATGTAGCTTTGGAGCTAAATATTGGAAGAATCCCCCCAAGCTTTTGGAGCTAGAAGAGGAATGCATATTTCTTTTAGCTTTGAGGCTAAAGAAGGGGGGAGAAAGGAAGTCCAATACATAGTTTTTGGGCCAAGTGTAGGAAGGTTTTCCCTAGCTTTTGGGGCTAGAAAAATAATACATGACTTCAGCATTTAGCTTTTGGGCTAAATGTTGGAGAACTCCCTTTAGCTTTTGGAGCTAAAGAGAGGGGAAACTTCGTACAACTTGGAAGTTGGAGGAGAGATGGGGGGATGTGCAACTTACGGGTTGCAAATTCATGAATTTGGAAGGGTGGATGGGGATAGAACTTTGAATCCTATATTTTGGATGAAACTACTTGTTGCTCTTGGTTTAACAAGTAGGTTGATTTGGAACATGATTGATTCACTCAACATAGGTTAAGTGAAGGAGAGTTTCATACAACTTTTGATCAGTTGTAGAAAGGAGGGAATCTCTGTAATTTTTAGTTTGTAGAGAAGAAAGAGGGGATACAACGCAACTTGTGAGTTGCAAAGTTATGGATGTTCCTTTGAGTATTGGGTATTCAAAGGAAGTGGTCTACCCAACTTGTGTTGGGTAAATAGGAGAGGGTGATATGCAGAGTTGGACTATAAGCCACCATGGATTCTCTTTGAGCTTTTAGATGCCCAAAGAGAGAAATTCACTCTTCCAAATTGAGTTGGAAGGATGAAAAGGGGATACTTTCTACAATCTTTGAGTTGTAGGAGATTGAACTTCTCTTTAGTATTGGTTTATGAAGAAGAAGGGAGAAAATGCAACATATGTGTTGCAAGTTCACGAATATTTTTTGAACATTTGTTGTTCAAGGGTAGACATACATTCTCCTAATTTTGGCTTAGAAGGATGAGATGATTTCCTACAACTTTTGAGTTGTATGAAGGGAGAAGTGAAGTGCAACTTGTGGGTTACAAGTTTGGGGAATTTCTTTGAGCATTTGGTGTTCAAAGAAAGACACACACACACACACACACACACAATCATCCACTTATTTTAAGCTAGGTGAATGGAGAGATTTTCTATACTTTTTGTTTTGTAGAAGAAGGAAAGAATGTGCAACTTAGAGATTACACATTCGTGAGTGTCCTTGAACATTTGGTGTTCAAAGGGGGAATAACCATTCTCCTAAATTTGGGCTTAGGAGAATAAGAGGGCTATCTACAACTCTTAAGTTGGAGAAGAGAGAAAGAACAAGTAACCTTTGTATTGCATGTTGAAAGGGATTCCTTAGACAATTGGTGTCCACGAAGGAGTATTCATTTTCCTAAATAGTGGCTAAGCAAATGAGATGAAAGAACTCGATGTTTGATCTCAAGTTCAAGAGCTTACAACCTTGTGCATGGGAAGATTGGTGGTAGCTCATAAGGCAAGTTAAAAGTCATGCAATGATATATTTGGAACCTTGAGGAGGTTCCAATCAATATGCATGAGAAGGGTGATGATTGTTTTTTGGCTTTGCCTCAACAAACAAAAAATTGGTGACTTAGAATTTATTTCTAAGGTCAAAGGCTCATAAGAGATGATGATTAGAATGCAACGTAAAAGTTGCCAATCGAAGATGCACTTTGGACATGTGGTGTCCAAAGAGAAGTTATCATCCACTTAATTTAGGCTAAGTGAATGGAGAAAACCATAGTTTGAGTCCTATGTTCGGAAGGACTATTCGTCGATTTTTCATGTTCCAATGAAAAAGATGGAAGGATAGTTTTAACCTATTGATTTTGTACCAACAAGCAAGATAACATGAACTTAGGATTTTCATCCTAAAGTTGTAAGGGTTATGTAATGAAGCATTTGGAACTTTGAAGAAATTTCAAACACCATGCGGAAGGAGGTAGTCACAACAAACAAGAGAGAATACACCTAGGATTTTGATCCTAAGGGTGTAAGATTCATGCAATTTAATACTTGGAGCATTGGGAATGCTCCAAACTAACCTACATGAGGGGGAAAAGATAACTGCTTGCTGATCTTATACATCAACCAACAAATCATAAACTTAGGATTTGATCACATGATTCATGTAAAGAAGTGTTTGGAGCATTTAAATACTCCAAGTATCATGTATGAAGAAGAAGGATTATCATTTGCTAATTTTTGTTATTAACGAATGAAAAAGAAATTTAGGATTTGTTCCTAAAGTCTTGATGGTTGAAGTCAATGGGACATTTTGGGGCCTTGAAAAAACTTCCAAAATATCATACATGAAGGGGATGGTCACTTGGAAGGAACTTAGAATTTGGTTACAAGATTCCTTGACTCATGAGATGACATTGTTTGGAAGCTTTGGAGGCTCCAAGTTGTTACACATTAGGAGGAGGCGATAATTATTTGTTAGTCTTGGGTCTCAACAAATGATGTAGGAAGACTTAGAATTTAATTCTAAGCTAAACAAATATCATATAATGATAGATTCTCAAAGCTTTGGAGAGTGCTTCAGATTATCATTCATGAAGGGTAATGAATAAATATTTGTTGCTTTTATATCAACAAACAAAATGTCACAAACCTAAAATTTTGGTCTTAACTCAAAATAATTCATGCAATGAAGTATTTGGAGCCTTGAGGTGCTCCAAACTAGGGGTGTCAATATTTGACCCGACCCAAATCAGCCCCAAAATTTCAGGTTCGGGTCAATCCGAACCCGAACCGGGTCGGGTTCGGGTTAGGGATTTTGACCCGTTAGGAAAATCAGGTCGGGTTTGGGTTGACTCGGAAACACGAAGTCAACCCGATTTGACCCATTTTTAATTAATTTAGGAGGGTTTTAATGGATTTTTATGAAATAAGTAAATGATATTTCAAAAAATTATAAATATTATTGCCCAAATTAAATTAATATTGATTTATTTTAAATTAATTGAAGTAAATATTTTCTTAATTTGATTTATATTTAAATAAATTGAATTAAATAAAAAAAATTAATAAAATATACCAGAATCGAGTAGGGTTCGGGTTGACCCGGACCCAAAGCGGGTCGGGTTCAGGTTCGAAAAACCGACCCATTTGCAAAAATGGGTCGGGTTGAACAGTGTCGGGTCAATTTTGGGTTGGACCCGAACCTGACCCATGACCTAATTTTGACAGCCCTACTCCAAACTATCATACAGGGGGAAGGGAAGACTTCACTAGAGAACTCCTGATGCATTGAAACGATCTCTAAATCAATTTTGGCATGATTAAGAGATCAGATAGGAGGGGCTCACTCCTATGACCCTTTTTTGGAAAGATAACACATGACATCGTCTAAGGAACCTAAAGACATAGGATGGAATCATCATTGGAATCCTTATGGATAGTCTAGGGAAGACCTAGGGGTGAAGGCTTTTGATTTGTCTTTTCAAAAGCTTCACCATGTGCCTACGTTATGTGTTGATTCCCTTGACCCGTCAACTTACAAATTACACTAAACATGCCTAACAAACTCCAATATGTGATGGGGTGTAACCTATAAGCTCCTTGAAGCCATAGAACACTCCATCTTTGCTTTGCAAGCATCCATGAGTTTGGTGGACACATTTATGATTTTGCAAATTGTAGGCGTACAAGGATCATAGCCATTGACATAAAACGAGTATTCAAATAGGCAATATACTCATTCAAGCTATATTTAACATTAAGAAATGAAAGCATGTGAAAAGAAAAAAATTCTTCGCTTTGCCTCCCTAAATTTAGAGAAGTTCAATAATGTTTCTAATCAATTTATTAATTGAAGGGTTTGTAACATAAATTAAAAAAAAAACTCATGGACAATCCCACAACTTCATAAGACTAATTGAAATGCGTGCTTGAACATCTAAAAAATTTAGAGGAGATTGTGGATGTCATGGCAGTGTAAACCTATTACATGCATGTGCTAACTTTGTTGTAATCTACAAGTTTTAGGGATCAAATAACACATGCCACACTAAGAGAAGGGACTCTACGCTTCAACACTTCATTCGACGTCGAATAAGCCACTAAACCTATGATTTGATCGTAGGTAAGGGTACTAGACATGGCATGAATGTTATTACAAGCAAAAATAGGGACATTGAACACAAATTCGATGCCCCATCGCCTTGTCGCCATCCTTTTAGCTCTCACGTGAGAGCAAATCATGGGAAATCACTTGATTTACATGACAAATAAGTGGACAACAAAATGAGGGAATTTGGGAGACCAAAAATCAAAGTTTTAAGGGACCTAGGGCTTGGGGACGTCAACCACACATCAACGGTTAGGAGGCCTTAGGGCTTTTCTTAAGTTTTAGTGTTTTACCTCTCCTGGGTTGTCCTAGCGCTCCAAATTGTTATCCAAGTTACTTTCCAAGTTTCGGATGCTGTCCAAGCTCCAATCCAAGCTTCAAAGTTGCTCAAAGTTGCTGTTTAGGAGCTTCTAAAAGCCTCCAAACTGCCGTCCTCTTCGTGTGAGTGCTCCCGAAGGTGGATTCAGCCTTCAAATGGTCTCTAATGCCTCCAACAACCTTCCTACTTCACTTCTTTTTGCTCGAAGAAGAAGAGATGACAGCTCCCTTCCTATTTCCCAGAAGAATGGCGAAGAAGACAACGAAAACTACATGCAAGAAGGTCCCTGTGTGCTGGTTGGTTCGGTTGCACACAGGGAGGCTTCTTCCTCCCTCTGGCCGGGCCGAACAGACGCAGGGCACGCAAGAGCTTCGCATCCTTTCTCCCACTCTCTGCTTGCGCTCGGGTTCGGACAGACGAAACCACAGGGAAAGGGTGAAACTTCTGGAGGAATCGTGCTTCCCTCTCTCTCACGATCTCTTGCTCTTTTAGTTTTTTTTTTTCGGGACGGACAGCAGACGGGGGAGCCGAATGAGGCTCCCCACTCCCTTTCGTGCTCTTAGGGGCATACACACGTAACTGGGAACCACCCAAATGTTCTTATAAGGCTTCCTCATTGCGTGAAACTAGGAAAATTATATTTGAGTACATTTCCCGCATGATTGGACACAAATTTGGGTGGGAATTGAGATGAGATCTCAGCCTTAAGTCTCAAATTTTTGTTTTGAGACTCAATCTAGCCCAAATTGACTAATTTGGGCTGAAATTGAGTTCGAATTGAACTCGACTCAGATCGATTTGGGTTGGATCGAGTTCATTTCGTGAAATTGAACTTAAATCGGCACCAAATCGCATCGAATTGCGTCGAATTGGGCTCGACAACACTCGACGGGATTCGATTCGAATTGATTTAATTTAATTTTAATTCAATTGAGGCTTTAATTGGGTCAATTTCGCCTCAACGACGATCGATCGGGTTGATCGAGTCTTGTCAGGCTCGATTGGGGTCGAGTCGATACGAAAATGTTTGTCAATAACGTACAATGTAGTCGAATTTAACATCTTTATAGAACTGAATATAGCAATGGTACACTTCCAATGCCATTATTATTTGCTTTAATAAAAGATAGCACATATAAAATTTTTTGTTATAAAACACTAGTTTTACCTGTTGTGCAGCAAAAATGAAAAAAGTTTTGAAAGGGAAGGCTCTACAATGCCGCAATTCAAGTTCTTACCCCCATGCTAACGAAGAGGTCTCTATCCACACTGTTCAGCCGAAATCCATAACCAAGTGCAGCACTGATGAGCTGGAGGAAAGGATTCAGTGATGATGGTCTAAATGCATCTCCAACCGAAAATCTCATTTTCCACTTCAAAATACAGTGAAACTAAAAAATGGCGTGATTCATCTCCAATGAATCTCCATTTTGGCCGATAAACATCTTTCTCCTTTTCGTGCATTTCTTCGGCAAATCCAGTAGAGACATAAAAATAACGCAGATGAACAGTGTCACACCAATATTGGCGTCGCACTGTTCACCAGCAACCAAATACCGAAAGTTTTGCCGTTCGGATGGAGCTGGCGAGCGACGTCATTTATACGTTTGGAATTTGGTTGGAGAAGGCCTAAGGAGTTCCAGATGGCGGAGGGTGGGGGGGGGGGGTTGCTCCTCTGATCTCTCGATTCAGGAAAGTTTTCTTCTCCTGCTTCTGTCTTTAGTTTCTTGAAGGCTTTTAGCTTGGTATTTCTTTCGTTTCATCGGCCGTACCGACATGGCGCCGATTAAACTGAAGGATCCCGATTTTTTTGGTGGGATCTCTCATTCTAAGTCTTTTCTTGAAGCTCTTACTGGTTCTTCTTCTTCTTTTCTCGATTTGAGGCGTTCTACCTTTCGTGGCTTGTCATCCCTTTGGGTTTCCGATGAGGAAATCAAAGAACTTGCTGCACCTTTTCGTTTTTCGTTAGTCGGTTTTTTTCCGTCTAAATGCCCCCCTCTCGATGCCATTCGCAATTTTTTTTTAACTTGAAGTTGAACGGAGAAGTGTCTGTTACGGTCCTGGATCCTTCTCACATTTTGATCAAAATGTCAAATAATTTAGACTATTGTAGGGTGTTTTGTCACCGTTCTTATCTTGTTTTCAATTGCTTTATGAAACTTACTAAATGGTCGCCTAGTTTGGACATCGACATTGAGTCGCCGATCATCTAAATCTGGATCTCCTTTCCGCATCTTCGTCCTTATTTTTTCTCGCCGAGGATTCTATTTGGGCTTGGTGAGTTATTTGGCAAACCTCTGAAAATCAATGAAGCTACGTTGGTTGGCTCTCGTCCATCGAATGCTCGTGTTTTAGTCAAACTTGAGATTACTAAAACTTACCCTAAGCAAGTTTGGTTAGGTTCTGATTCATTAGGGTATGTTCAGGAGGTGGTGTTAGATGATTTTCCACAATTTTGTGATGTTTGTAAATGTTTAGGGCATTTATCGGGTAAGTGTCGTCCTGATGCTGCGTCTGGGAATCCTAATGTTTCGTCTATTCTGGTTGATAATCTTTCTCCTATATGTGCTGTAAATGTCGATAAGGGTGTTGCCCCTTCTGTGCCAGAAAATTTGGGTAATGTTGTTGCTAATTCTGAGGTTGTTTTTTAGGCTTTACCCTTTGTTGAGCCTACGGGGTGTACCCCTGCGGTTGGGAATTCCCCTGTTATTTTGGCTGGTGGTGATGATGTCTCTGGCAATGTGGTTGGATGTCTCTTGTCGGGTATGGGTGGTGTTTCTGAACCCGAACCTGCTCTGTTACCTGCCGTTGATGACGGGTTGGATAATGTAATTGTTGTGGAGGATTCTGTTGGGCTAGTGGCTGGCGGCATTGTTTCTGATGTTGCTACGGTTGGTCTCTCACCAAATGCCATTCCTTTTTTTCCTCCTGCTTTAGCGTCTTCTACTGTGGCTCCTTCGTCTGATGTTAGAGTTAATGGTAATCCGGTTCTCAATTGAGGTTCCTGTTAATTTGGTGGATTCGCATTCTTTGGCTATTCAGTTGGGCGATTCGTCTGGTTTGAACATTAGGAACCACCTTAATTGGTTGAACGGATCGTCGGAGTACGAATCTGAATCCGAATTTTCTGAAGGTGGCTTGGCGTCTCCGGAATTTTGTGAGGGTTCGGACCCTGGCAACGATTTCACTTTGGTTCGTGCTAGACCTATTATAACTGTTGCATCTCGAGGGAGATTTCGTGGGAGAGGTCGTCGTAGACGCTAATGTTCCTGCTGTTTTATCCTTGCTCTCTTATCGGGATTCAGTTGCTTTTACACTGTTTGATTGGCTGTTTGCGAAGAGTTAAGGACTATGATGTGGTTGGGGCTCGCGTCCCTGTGATTCAGCTAGTGGCAACCTTTGCTGTGGCTTCTCGGATCGGTTATTTGGTCGTTTCCCACCTTACTGGACGGCCCGTGCGCGTCTTCAGGGTCGCTGGTAGCCCTGGCTGATTACTGAGTCTGCTCCTTGGCTGTAATTTTCCATTTTATTTTTACTTTCTTTTCCTACCTTGTTGTATCCGTTGCTGTTTTTATTATTAATATATTAATGTTTTCTTTTAAAAAAAAAAGGCCTAAGGAGTACCATACATAGCAAAAAGAGGGTAGAGGCATTGAAAAACCTGTTAGCTTGTCAAAACCAGACAATGAAGAAATTCATTGAAAAAATTGATAGACTATTCCCCCTTCACAATGTTTGAATGCCTGGATAAACTGAGCAGTATAGAGAACATTTCGTCAGAAGCCATTATTGCTGTTCAGGAGATCTTAATTGAAAATAGTGACAACAAGATTACATTACTGACTTTGGATGGTCACTAGCTCAGCAAATGGATTGAACATGTCCTTATTTTGTTCTTCTCCAGCTTGATTGTCATGATTGTTATAAAAACAGAACTCTGATCAATGCTTCCTTTGTAATTCTTGCTTTGATATGTTGCATTTGATGGTGTTGTTATGAGAGCTAATGATTGATACCTGATGGTGTTGAAGAGCATTCATTTATCGGTGTGATGTTCGAGAAATTATTCTGTGCGGAGTTTGGACGGGAGGAATCGTCTGGATTGCTGAGTATTTGCTGAACACTTGGTAAATACACAGTAAATAAACGAATACTTGCAAAATACTTAGTGAATACCCACAAAATACTCAACAAATACTGATAATTGAGTATTTGCAAATACGTAGTAAGTTTGGACGGTTCTGCTCGTCTGGATTTTGCACATAATAATTTCTTATGATGTCCATAGAGCTCTCGTATGGGGAAGATTTTGTTAGGGTATGTGAGGATATTAGATTTAACCCCGGGTCAATACTCAATATTGGGTTTAACCCAACCGTACACCTATGGTAGATCTAATTAGGCTAAAGATTTATTTATTTATTTATTTTAAATTTTTTTCTGCAATG
>NW_021368506.1:0-334 GCF_001605985.2 Dendrobium catenatum
TTTATCACTGTTCTTATTCATGGCTATTGTAGTGCATGTTGTTAAACCTAGTTTTTAAAAATATTTTTTTTTTAAATTTTAGCCAATTTAACTTTGATTTGCACCCTTTTTCTTTTTTGTATCTTATTTAAGAAAAGAGATGATCATCTTATCACTTATAAAAATTGATATAGAAAAATGCATATTGATTATTTCTTATAAGAAAATTAGATCATTTAGATTATAAAAATTGTAAATTTATTATGAGTGAAAATTTATGTACCCAGCATCGATTATTAGTTTTGGATTTTAAGGTAAAAGGGCATAAAATATAAAATAAAGTAAAACGATTTTC
>NW_021368507.1:0-262 GCF_001605985.2 Dendrobium catenatum
GACGTTCATCCTAATACCGTCATGCTTCGCTTCATTTCTACTCTTCCAAAGAAACCAAATGATAATACTAACCAAGCAATTCCTAACATGACCTTTACTAGTAGAAAACCAGCATTTAAAAATATCAATAATGGACTTAAAACTGTGGTAGAATTTAAATTTAAACAGCTCTTCAAAATAGAGCCAAACAGAAACAGCAATAGGCCCATTAGCGAAGACATGGTTCAACGTTTCAGTATGATGACAACAATGACATTTAGAA
>NW_021368508.1:0-212 GCF_001605985.2 Dendrobium catenatum
ATTGTACGAACATGTTCGTACTGTACGATCTGTTTTCAATACTTACTTAAATTAACCCGTGATTAGTGCATGTAATCTAGGCCTAATTAAAATTTGAACATCGTACTGTACGAACTTGATCGTACCATACGATGAACAGAGACAAAGTATAATCGTCCCGGATATCATCCCGGATGATCTCTTGGTTTTTGTCACATCGTACTGTACGATAG
>NW_021368509.1:0-5014 GCF_001605985.2 Dendrobium catenatum
ACACCATGCAAAGTCTTCACGCTCCAGTGGTAGAAATTTTTCTTCGACTGCTCTCTCTCACTCTCTCCTTTACTCTTCTTCCAATAGGCATGAAGATCAATGAGCAAAAAGATTGGGTGGCAATCTAATTTGGGCTATATATACAAAAGATAAGAAAAACTACCCAAAAATTACAAGTTTTTAATTCTGTACGCAGTGGATCATCCCGTACGATCGTGGATCATCCTGGATGATTTTTACTTAAAGTGTTGGAAATGATCCTAATGTATATTGGTACGAACTATGTTCGTACACGCTCATCGTCCCGTATGAACTATGATTGTCCGGTACGAAACGGTTATTACTTAGGTCGGTTCCCAAAATTCTACAGGACGTAACCAACTAACGTAAGTCGGTTCAGTTCGTCCTGGGACGAACATGTTTCGTCCTGGGATGATTTTATATAGAGAGTTTTGTCCAGGGATGAAAATTTATTTCATCCTGTACAATCTCATACAGAGAGTTTCGTCCAGGGATGAAGGTTCATTTTGTCCTGTACGATCACATACAGAGAGTTTCGTCCTGGTACAAACTGTATTTTTCTTCTGGATGAACAGTGCAAGGTGAGAATCCAGAGACGTTGGTCCCGGGACAAATATTAAATTCGTCCTGGATGATTAGGACATAGAAAATTTTCTACCCGCCTGTTCGATCTATTGCTCTTCCGAGGGGTTAATTGACATGATCGTCTCGTACAAACCAGGTTTGTCCTGTACGATCAGTTTACAAAAATTGTCCCCCAAGAGTGTGTGTTGTGATTTTTCACTCAATTACAATCATTCCCTCTCATTTCTAAACTTATAATTTATAAATGAATAATTTGAAGTCTTCATCGCTTGGAGTTAATTTTCTTGAAATGTTAGTACACACTAGAGCAAAAACAAATCTTCCAAAAAGTGTTAGGCGATATATATAATAATAATATTTGAAATCATAAAAATAATACAAGTTGTAAAACATGTAAATAGCAACTCTCTCTACCGTTTCATCCACACCGATGTCCCGAAAAATAATTTAAAAATAAAGTTACCTAAATTAATCTGGCAGTTTATTATTTTTGATTTGAGCCTATCATCCAGGACGATACAAAATCATCCAGGACGTTATGCTTAATGATGGCTGTCTTAACCAAGATGCCCTAATTAGGATTTCTATTTTTGGTCGATCGTCCAAGTCAATTTTGGGATCATCCCGGATGATGTGAGTAAAATAAAAAAACTCTAATTTAGACAGAATGAATCACTCAAGTGTGTGTGTGCAGGGTTACTTAGCATCAGGCGCCATAATGATTACAATTGACTCAAGAAAGGAAAAAAATACATTACAGACTGACTCAGACCTAATCTACCCAATCATGAGCTGGTTCAAATTATAGTCTTGATCATGTGAACCTGAAATGTTAGTAGGAAAGGCTATCGAAGTAAAATAAAGGTTTTTGCGGTCATCAAAATTCTATTTGTAAAAATCAGATACGCAACATCCTGGATGATTCTTGGATCATCAAGGACGATAGGTCCATTTTCTTTTTAAACTGTGGATTTCAAATGTTTTCTTCACCCATCCTTGAATCCTTCTTACTCATGCTTCCTCTTTATTTTTCGTGATCATGGCTGGTGGAAAAAGATTTCATATGGCTGGTGGAAGCTCCTCGAGGTCCACCCTTGACCAACATTTTACGAAGGCGTCCGACAAAGCCACCTATCAGAGATACAAGATAGCCAAGATCACTTTATCCTAGACTATCAACCCTCACATACTCTCCTATCCTGTCCTAAATTTATTTGCGCACACTTCCTTGACTTTTATCCTTACTCTAACTGTCCCATGTAATTCTGAATTTCTATTTAAATTCTTTGCTAGCCTTTGTATCAATTCCTCCTTCACTACACTTTAGTCTTATGTGAATAGATGTCCAGTAGATATCACATATCCAGACTATTATGAGCTCTTGTAGTTGTCCACCATTGGAGACAAGCTTCATATCTTATCTCAAGACCTCGACTACGACTGGGCACCGGCCAACCACTTTCTGAGGAACACTAATGCTTCCTATCATATTGGAGAGTCTAGCAGCTTACTCCAAGATGCTAGGATAATCCAATATGTCCTTAGCACCTCTATTCTTTTGAAAGTTGGTGATCATGTTCACATTACTCCACCTCTTTATATCACCACTTTCTACATCATGGCTCATCATGAACTTAATGCCACTTTTTTAATACATTGTACACCTCATGAGCATTAGAAATCCATGACATAAGAGGAAGCCCAACCTTGCCTTAGGATAAATCATAACCTATGTCCTTGAATCCAAATACAATCTCCAATATCCTGCCCCACCAAACATTCAGCCAGCCTTCACCTCAAACAACTCCTTCCATATTCTTCATAGTACTCGTGTTCACCCGGGGCATGAGAAAGCTGAGGCAACTGAGGAGGAGGCAGCTCCTGTACCTATTCCAGCAACTGCTATGCTCCGCTAGCACTCACAGTTGGATCAACTTGTATAGCGATTCAACCGAAGGGAAACTCATTTCAAGTCCTATGTTGCTACACAAGAAAGTATGTAAAGGATGTTGCTCACTTTGACTAGTTTGTAGCTCACCAGTGGCACCAGCATGATCAGGACATTGCCTGGTTTGGGGAGCAATTTGCGACTCTTTCTAGTTTCTTTCCGCTACCACCACCACCACCTCATTCGGATAACCAGGAGCATCATTCTTTTAGTTTGTTTTCGCGATGTTGTTTTTTTCCTTATTATAGTTTACTTCTATTTCGTAGTTTCTATTTTGATTCTTTTCTCTTTCCCTCCTTTTTTTGATGTCAAAATGGAGAGTAGTTATAAGATTTTATGTTGCTTAGTTGTAATGTTTTATGTTGTACTGTGTTTGTCTCTTAGTAAAATTTGAACTTCTTATTTCACACTATTTTTATTGAACTACTTTAATTGTCTTGTGTTTACCATCATTAAAAAATGAGAGATTATTACAAATCTAATTTCATGAAATATGAATTTGATGATAGCAAAATTTTTTGTTTTTCTATGATTGTGTTGCCTACTAACGTTTCAGGTCAACAAGATCAAATTTCAAATCGAACCAGCTCAATATTGGGTAGAATAGCACTGAGTCAGTTTATAATGTACGCAAGTTTTCTTGAGTCAATTATAAATAATGTGGGTTCTTATGCTAAGTAACCTTGCACACACACACACTTGAGTGAAAATTTCTGACCATTTTAGAGTTTTTTTTGTTTTTGTTCACATCATCCTAGATGATCCAAACATCATCCTGAATGATTAATTAGAAACACAAACCCTAATTAGGGCATCCTGGTTAAGGCAACCATAATTAAGTGAATCATCCTGGATGATATTATCATCGACCAGGATGATAAGCTCAAATTAGAAAGAAACAACCCAGATCTATTTTGGAATCTTTTATTTTTGGACATCGTCCTAGACGATGCAGCATAATTATAGCTAAATTAATTATATAATTATGGAAAGTAATTAAGGTTTGATTGCTCAATCATATCATCCTGAATGATCGCAGGATTGGCCGGGATGATCAGTTCACAAAACTTAGTTATTCTAGGATGATGCTCAGTTCACAAACCTCAGTTCAAAAATTTGCCTAGTTCTATTCAGGGTGATGCTCTTAATGATATGTACAGAATTGAACTAATCATCCTGGATGCTAGTTAGATCAACCTAGACAATCAAGTTATCCTTCATTTAGACACCCATTCAGGGTGATGTTCTGGATGATATTTATCATTTTGTACTAATCGGCCCGGATGATTGTGAGATCTTACCTGATGATCTAGTTATTTTTCCATAATCTAGATATCCATTTAGGGTGATGGTCTGTACGATCATCAATGACTTAAACTAATCATTTAGGATGATAGCCTATTATCATTGATGATCTGAACTGATGAACCTTCTAATCATCCAGACTCTTCCAAATCGTCCTGGGTGATTGTGCTAAAATTGAACTAATCATACAAGATGATCGGTCGATCGTCTTGGGTGATCTTTGATGATTAGATGCAAATTAGGGCTAATTTGGAGCCCTTATTTAAAAATCTCTCTTGTTTTGTCAAGAACAAATCTTTTGTTGCTATACTGACCTGAGAGAGCCATGATGAGAGGGAGAGGAAGGGAGAGCGAGAGAGGATCTTATGAGGGGGAGTTTGTGAGGGATATCACAAAGGTTACTCTAAGCAAGTATTCATGTTATCTTCTCCGATCATCATCCCCAATTCCTTGGGGGTTCTAGAGAGGTATACTTCAATAACTAATTGAGGTTCTCTGCCTACTTAAGGAGGAAGCAAAAGGAGTTGACTTCTCTGCCTACTTTAAAGGAAGAAAAAGGAGTTGAATTCTCTGCCTTGTTTGGGTTGGTGGAAAGGAGTTTTTGTATGGGCTTCTCTGCCTTGCTGTGGGGGAAAAAGGAGAGACACTGAATTTAGTGCAATACCCAGAGGAGAGGCTCTGAGGAGTGGACATAGGTCAAGTTGACTGAACCACTATAAAATCGGGTGTGTTCTTTCTTATTGTACTTTCACATTTAATTTTCGCACTTTTATTTCTTTGGTGAATCTTGGTTTGGTTGTGATTGTGTTTTTGATTGAAGTAATTTTTTAAAATACCAATTCACCCCCTCTTGGTTAGCCTTGGGACTAGTTCATATGGGCTTAATATCTCTGCCATATTTTCATGCATAGAGTGAAGTCTTGTGTCACTCCAAATATGGTGACGCAATGTTCCAAGTGGGGCTGGATATTTTTAATTCTCATTTCACTTGTTTAACTTGTAGTATTGTACCCCTTGGTTAGTTTCATTTTTGTATCATTATCTATTATGTATAAAGAATGGTGGAAGGAATAAAAAGCGACAAGGAAAGAGTAATAAAGAATGAGATATGTAAAAATTCTTTAAATATGTTTAGTGAATTTCATAGTGTTGTGG
>NW_021368510.1:0-571 GCF_001605985.2 Dendrobium catenatum
ATTAAGTTTGAAAACTTTTTGAATTTTGATCCATGGCAAATTTTGGGAATCGTAATGTTGCGGAAGGTTATTCAATAACTAGACCATCTTTATTTGAAAATATTACTTTTAATTTTTGGAAAATTTGCATGATTACTTTCTTGCAATCGATTGATTTTCGCATTTGGAATATGATTTTAACTCGTTATTCATCACCGTCACGTATTATTAAAGCAGTTAAAACTGATATTCCTTTTAATCAATGGAATAGGGAAGAACTAGTAAATGCTCGATTGAATGCAAAATCTTTAAATAGCTTTTTCTGTGCTTTGAATTCTGAAGATTATATGTTAGTATCCACGTGCACTACTGGTAAGGTAGTTTGGGATAAACTACACACCATATATGAAGGCACTAGTGAAATCAAGCAATCCAAGGTTAATATGTTAATACATGATTTTGAACTGTTTTCCATGAAACCTTTTGAAACGATCTTAGACATGTATATCACGTTCATTCAAATTGTAACATCATTGCATGCCTTAGGAAAAAAAATTTCAGATTGTGAAAAAGTTAACAAAATTCTTAGCTG
>NW_021368511.1:0-306 GCF_001605985.2 Dendrobium catenatum
TGCGGAGGGTGGATGGATTTTGCTTTAAGCGTTGAGATGGATAGTTTCATTTTTTAAATATTTTTGGGATTTTGGGATTTTTGTGGAGTTTTGGATTTTTGGATTTTGATGGGCATTTGGGTGACATTATGAAAATATTTGGAATGGACCCCTCCGGTTGAGATTTTCATTCAACACAGCCATCATCGGGGTGTTTGGGGTCATTTCTCTTTTTGTTGATTGAACCATGTCAACTCGATCAAGCTATTGATCGAGGATTGAGTTTCGTAGGCTTTATGCCATTGATTGTGAATTCTCATTATTATA
>NW_021368512.1:0-349 GCF_001605985.2 Dendrobium catenatum
CTTTACTAAAAGTCTACAACTATTTGATTTTCAGCCACTTTTACCAAAAATCATTTAGTCTTTTGGATTGTTGGAAAGTTAAGATTTTGACTTTCACCGACAAACTATAGTCTATTTGATTCACAATTTGGAATGTCATTGCCCAGTTGAATCAAGGGGTCTATTCTTTCTAAAACTTTTTGTTATTTCATTGATAAAATTTGTGAAAGCTTCCTCTTTCATGGCAATATCAATGACAAAAAGCTTCACCTAATCTCTTGGAAGAACACTTGCTTACCTAAAAAGAATGGCAGGATAGGGATCAGTTCCTTTTAGGCTCTCAATTATGTTTATGGCGCATCTCATATTT
>NW_021368513.1:0-252 GCF_001605985.2 Dendrobium catenatum
GGAACTCGAACTGTGCAACATCAGGGGACCCGAACATATAACTCAAACTCAAATGAACTCTAACATTAATTGAATAAGATCACTCAAGCTCACTACTTGAACTCAAAACTGGAACAGTATGTGGAGAGTAGGGAACTCAAATTGAACTCAAGTTGGATCCAAATTTGACAGGAGCAATAAAGAACTTAAACTTTCAAGAACAACACACAAGACTTAAGCATGAGTTGAACCTTGGACTTGGGTTCAATGGAA
>NW_021368514.1:0-221 GCF_001605985.2 Dendrobium catenatum
TAACCTAAAACTAGAGTTGGTAGTCCTTGCAAACAAATCTAAGTGTGTATAGTAAGCTGTGTTGTTTGGATATATCTCAGGTCACTTATTGGTTAAAGTTTTATAAGTGATTGAATTTAATTTGTTGAAAAGTTAAAAGATTTTATATTCAGGTTTAAATTTTAGTACCTTTAATATTTTGGTGTTAATTTTATGTTAAAATTTAGTTGTTAAAGTTGATT
>NW_021368515.1:0-376 GCF_001605985.2 Dendrobium catenatum
TATATTATTTTTTCTTGTGTGTACTCCGGGATTGGTACTCCTTAGATTAGGTCCGTCTCACTCTTAGTTGGGGTCTTTCCTTAGTTAGGGTTCTTTTACCTGTAGCTAGGGTTCCCCTTCTCTACTCTTTTCCAGCCTAACAAGGATATTTCATATCTTATCCATCCTTTATCAGATCTATATCCATTCCTATCCATTATTATCAAATCCTTCATTCTTTTGTGATTTCAATTCTAATTAATTCTTTTCACTTTCTTTTCTTGGCAGCAGTGTCATGGCTCGTTCAGCCCCTTTCGTTACTTTTGCTTTCGGTTCGGACGCGCGGGTGACTCTCCCTGTGTCCCTGCTCGCTAGTCCGCCAGTGGGAGGAATCACT
>NW_021368516.1:0-1202 GCF_001605985.2 Dendrobium catenatum
TATGTTCAGGAGGTGGTTTTAGATGAATTTCCACAATTCTGTGCTGTTTGTAAATGTATAGGGCATTCTTCGGGTAATTGTCGTCCTGCTGCGTCTCTGAATCCTAATGAATCGTCTATTCCGATTGCTAATTTAACACCAATCTGTGTTGTAAATGCTGATATGGGTGATGCTCCTTCTGTGCCGGAAGTTTTGGGTAATGTTGTCGCTAATACTGAGGTTGTTCTCGCGACATTACCTTCTGTTAAATCTCTGGGTTGTACCCTTGCTGATGGGGATTCTCCTGCCCTTTTGGCTGGTGTTGATGAGTTGCATGGTATTTAGGTTGGATATTTTGGAGCTGGGAATTGATGAGGCTGTGGGCTCTTGTCCTATTTTAGTTCATTTAGCTCACGCACCTTCTCTGCTGCCTTCCGTCGATGGGGGTTGGTTAACGCGGTCGATTCTCCTATTTGTATTTTGGAGGATTGCGGTAGAGTGCAGAATGTTGTTGCACCTGCAGAATCAATTGAGATGGGTGGACGGGTGGAAAATTCGAATGTGCAAGGAATGCTAGTTAAATCTCACAATTTGGTTAATGTACCCGTGAATGTGATGGCCCCCGAAGCTCTGATGCACCAGGTGAATGTTAATTCTGGATTGGATGTAAGGTCCCATGGTGATTGGTTGCATTTTTCGTCTGAAGATGAATCCGATTAATTACGACTCTCTTTGGGACTTTTGCGGTGGTTCGGATCCTGGTAACGAGTTTATAATGGTTCGTGATAGACCCGTCCTCACTATTGCATCTCGTGGGAAATTTCGTGGGAGAGACGGGAGAAGAAGAAGATAAACAATTTTCCTTATCATTTTTATCTATATATTATTTTACCTAATTCGCTTTTTTGCTGTTTTTGATCGAGGATGGGGCAATGATGTGGCTGGAGCTTGCGTCCTCTTCGTCTTGCTGGTGGAAACCTTTGGTGGTGTCCTCAAATTGGGTGTTCGTTGTCCGCTTTATTCACCTTATTGGATGGTCCTTGCGAGGCTACGGGAATGCTGGAAGCCTCGTCCTTTTGCTGAGCCCTCTATTGATCTCTATCAGTCTTTTTTTATTGTTATGATTTTTAGCCCGTGTATCCTATTTTTTACTGTTTTGTTCGCCGTATGTTGTAACTCCTTTTGTTATTTTAATAAAGTTTTTGTTTCAAAAAAAAAAAAAA
>NW_021368517.1:0-243 GCF_001605985.2 Dendrobium catenatum
CTTAGAATGCATCCAAGTTGATGTGGATGTCCCTAAGAACATGCCTAATCATCATTAAAGTGACTAAATATTAATTGAAGGTTATTTGGTTAGGTTTTGTGATAATTGAAAATTCACAAAAAATAGGATTTGGAATAACTAGTTTTTAGTTTGGAATCAAACATTAAATTATGAAGTTAGGAGTTTTCATTCAATTTGGGCAATGAAGTTTGGTTTGGAATTGATTAAATCAATGATTTGAAT
>NW_021368518.1:0-1080 GCF_001605985.2 Dendrobium catenatum
GATATGTTTCATATTATACTTGATATTCGAGGAAATTAGCTTATGATTCAGCTATGTATTTGATCATAGTTCTATCAAAAGTTCTATGACAAATATTTAATTTTTAATAACCAAAGTAATGTATGTATGGTGTTCTTTTTAATTGTATGTATTTTTTTAAAAAGATAAACTATATTGTGTAGTCATATGATGTATTATTATATCTTTTGGTTATAAGTTACATATTCACTTATTCATTTAGTGAGGGTGGAAAGATCTACGTACAGATTGTTTTTTTTTCCCTTCATACAATTTTTTTTCTTTATTTAGTAGAGAATGATTTTAAATATACACTTATGTGCAGCTCTCCATTTTGATTTAATTATAACAAATATGTGTAGTGTAGTTTAATATTTGCTAATTGTTATCTACAAGTTAATCAAGTTATGACAATTATTAAGATAATAATTTACATGTTAATCAAATCATAACACTCATTAGAACGATCCTAATAACTCATCAAGCATGCCTTGAGTGATTGGAGCTTTGAGAAGGACTAAAATATTCAAACAAGAGGGTTAAAAAACCATTACTTTCGAAATACTTGATTTAGACTTTTGATTTAAGTTCCATGAGATCGATCTTGAATGTCATTTTGAATCAAAATCATATATTAATTTTTATTTTTATGATTTTGATGCTTATCATTGTCATGTTGGTATGCTAAAACATCATAACATTCATATAGAATGAACATATTGGAAATTACTTTTAATGTTTCTTTTAGCTCACTCTTTTTCTTGGTGCCAGTAACCTAAAAGATGGGCATGTCAAGTGCTTACATCTTATTTTCCTATGCTACTAAGCAAACATTGCACAAGCAAGAAAAAAAAGATAAATAATATATCTTCTCGAGGAAAAATGTGGGAGCTATTATTCCAGTTCTTGAAATACACACAGAAATCTCTTAGCCACACAATACAAATATATGCACACAAGACCCCTTTTATGCCACCAATGAGTCGAGTTTAATAGTTTATAATTCGAGCTTATATTTAATAATTAATTTAAATTAGTATTATATAATATATTTTAATAATT
>NW_021368519.1:0-317 GCF_001605985.2 Dendrobium catenatum
TGATGTCAGGGAAAACAACATAAGAAGTGCATTTTTCTTGCAATGTCGATATCCACATCTATTCTATTACCTTAATGCATACTAATAAAAGAAAAAGAAGCATGAAAGGAGAAGCAACCAACATCAACTATTATTTCATACTCACCTTGTCTCAGTTCTCTTTAATTTCAATGCCATCACACTCAGAGGAGAGATTATTTTGTGCAAAGTTCAGATAGGAGAACCATCCAGATTCAGTGAGAGTACACAGTAAATACACAACAAATATACAATTTTATTATTTGTTGTGTATTTACTGTGTACCATCACAAAATTCG
>NW_021368520.1:0-310 GCF_001605985.2 Dendrobium catenatum
AAGTCAACATTAAACACAACAAAATAACCAATGGCCTAGCCTAAGCTAAAGCCAATTATCTAAGTAAACTATCTACAATGTATGAATAAGGTTGTATGGCTTTGATATGGCTAAAGGGGTTTTATTATTTGAGTTGTTTGGATTTGAAGCTATTTGTTTATTAAAGGTCAAAGGGTGTTTTTTAATTTTGATTTAAGACTTAATAATTTAGTATTTTACTATTTAAGTTTTAAAGTATTTGATTTTGATTATTTAATTTATGAAAACATGTAAGCTAATGACTTTAAAGTGTAGAAGTTGCTAACCTACA
>NW_021368521.1:0-206 GCF_001605985.2 Dendrobium catenatum
ATCTTAAATCCAGTTTTTTTACCAATCTTACGTTTCAGAGATTGATTAGTAGAACTCCCAAAGATAATCTGTGATTTGCTCTTGTTTACACCTTGCCCAGTCCATCCGCAATATTCTTTGATTAAATTCATCATTATGCGAAGCTGAGAGACGGAGGCTTTTCCAAACAACAGAACATCATCAGCATAAAGCAAATGAGTGATTTT
>NW_021368522.1:0-227 GCF_001605985.2 Dendrobium catenatum
TCATCATTCCAATGAAATTTTTAGCAACTTCCTCTTTATCGTGGTTGATAGTTTCATTAACAACTTTAAAAATGTGCTATATTATGTTAGATATTTGTGTTTATATGTTAAATATGTAAATAATAAAATTTTGAGGGTAATATAAATTCCCCTAAACTATCTCCTTTACATACATATTTTAATCATTTATTTATATTTTTAATTACATAAAAAAAAATATATTATAA
>NW_021368523.1:0-288 GCF_001605985.2 Dendrobium catenatum
CCCCTATTTTTTTAAAGTATTATTCTAGTAAGGGAGATATTAGGAGAAAATATTCCTTTTTTAAAATTCAAATTGAAATTATTTGTCATCATAAAAAGGGGGAGATTATTGCAGATCTATGGTTTATGATTTTGATGATAGCAAACATTCCTTATTTCTCTACGATTGCCTTATGTGCTAACGTTTCAGGTTCACACGGTCAGACTGCAATTTGGAACCAAGCTCAAGATTTGGTACCCTAGGTCTGTGTTACTTTGTAATCTTTTTCCTTTCTTGAGTCTGTTGTAT
>NW_021368524.1:0-315 GCF_001605985.2 Dendrobium catenatum
TTCTTACTCTCATATATGCCTACAACAAAGAAACTTTCCAATACTTCTTGGATAATATGAGAGTTAATGAGGACCACTCTAGGATTACTTCTTATGTTTAGAAACAACGAGTAGAAATTACCAAGGAAGATTTAGGCAACTTTCTTCATTTGAGAATCCAAGGGATTTAATCCCACACATTGACCTCAAGATCTAATTTTGATTAGACTTAAATTATAAAAAAAAAACTCTTAGAGGTGTATCCTAAGTGTGTCATTTGTCTAGGGTTTACACTCTAAATCAAAATGCTTGGGTCATCTAGCTTGTTTTGAGAAC
>NW_021368525.1:0-215 GCF_001605985.2 Dendrobium catenatum
CGACGATTCTCTGCCGACACTTGGAGAGTGTGAACAGATGAAGGGTTTGCTGCCTACACATGGAGAGTGTGAATAGCCGAAGGGTTCTCTGCCTATACATGGAGAGTGTGAACAGCTGAAGGGTTCTCTATCCACACTAGGAGAGTGTGAAAGGATGACGGTTCTCTGCCAACACTGAGGATTGTGTAAAAGGATGACGGTTATCTGCCGCACCG
>NW_021368526.1:0-290 GCF_001605985.2 Dendrobium catenatum
AAGTTTGATTCTTCTAAAATGATTGATGTTCATATTTAGGTTGTGTTCAATTTATATACAGTTTGTTTCAAGGTTCATTTTAGAAATTTGAAGTAAATTCATGAAACCGTTAACAATATCTACAACTTATATCGAGTTATGTTAATCTGAGTAATAAGTAAACACAAAGAATGACTATTTATATCAAAATATTAATTAAATATATGGCTTTACATTAATGTGGAATAAAGTTGTGCATAAATAGTCCCTAAATAATTGTAAATGATTATGTGTAAATTTTAGAAGATTTT
>NW_021368527.1:0-206 GCF_001605985.2 Dendrobium catenatum
AACAATTGTTGAAATTTTATTGATGTAATATTTTTTAGTACATACACATTTTAATAGGTGCCGCATCAAGCCATCAGCTACGAAGGATTCCATTCAGATTTGTGTTTGATTCTTTGTATTTTCTCAATTTCAAAAATAATTTATTTGATAAGAAAATAAATTAATTTTCCAACATAAAAATATATTTTTTGTTTAAGTTGTTTTTT
>NW_021368528.1:0-275 GCF_001605985.2 Dendrobium catenatum
TATATATTATAATAAAAAATTTAAAAATTTTAAAAAGTATTATGTTTGATTATTTAGTTGTGATTTTTAATTATTTTCTTTATTGTATGCTAGGTAGATCTAATAAAGAGACCTTACTATTTGATTTAGAAATAGAAAGGACCTTTATAAAAAATTAAAAAAAAAACTATAAAGATTTTTAAAATGTCTGACCTAGCACATGGTTAGGATCATTTTAAACCTATTAGGGAGTATGCTAATCCTATAATTGAAGAAATCCATTAGACTATTAATAA
>NW_021368529.1:0-333 GCF_001605985.2 Dendrobium catenatum
TAAGTCCTTACAAAATGAGAGTGAAATCTTTAGGTAGTGTCTTATTTCAAACCCAATCAATCAACTAAAAATCTCTCTGAAACTTAATCTATTAAAATTTTTGGAGCCCACAAATCCAATGTAATGTATCGATTTCCCACACATAGTCACAATCCTCAAGACAAAAACCTAATCTTTTGATTTCTTTCCCTTTATTGACCTAGCCTTATATAATTGATGCCGCTCCCGTAACCTACAACCCATCTTTCTGATGTTGTCTGCATCATAGCCCATCGAATCCACCTCTCAACCATCCCAACCAATAATCTCCTCCTCCCCATTATGCCAAACACC
>NW_021368530.1:0-213 GCF_001605985.2 Dendrobium catenatum
AAGGGTAACCTACAATCTAGGCTTGTAGGAAAAGAGGGTCCAACGTGTAACCTAGAGGTCGCAAATTGGAGGAGTTCCTTTGAACGTTCGGTGTCAAAAGAAGAAGGATTCATTCCTCCGATTTGGGTTGGAGGGATGGAGAAGAATGAGATGCAACTTGGTAGTTGCAAACTCTTGAAGGTTCCTTGAACATTTGACATTCAAAGAATGATG
>NW_021368531.1:0-298 GCF_001605985.2 Dendrobium catenatum
AATTATTTTATATTTTAAAAAAATAAAAATTTTAAATACAAGAAATTATATTTAAATATTTTTTCATAAAATATTTAAGACGCGTGTCTAATTTGCATATAATATTTTTTAATCAGACACGTTTTCGACATGTCTAACACGTGTTGGAGACATGTCGGATGTGTGAGAACCCTTGAAATTCAAGATTTTTGGTACATGTTCGTCTGTACGAACCGTCATTACGAACTGAGTTCATTTGTACGAACTGAATAAATTTTTGACAGAGCTTCTCGTCCAGGGATGAAATTAATTATAGTCC
>NW_021368532.1:0-437 GCF_001605985.2 Dendrobium catenatum
AGTGCTTAAATTAAAAAATATATATAATAATTGGCAAAAAATAATAAAGATAACATTGAAAATATTTATTGATAGAACAGCATAATTTTACATCTCAAGTCACATTTCTTAAATCAAACATGTCACAACAACAACATTCAATGTCATCAATTATGACTATGCAAGATTTTAATGTGTATGACAGTAACTATAAAAAATACTAATAAAATTAGTAACAATATACTATGGCTCTATAATATCATAATAATAATAACTAATCATTTATTATGGCTCATTACAATTAGACGTAACAAATATTCATCATGTTAATTGCAATGTAACATTCATTTACAAACTCAATCTTATATTAATTATCTCTAGTTATATAATATATGATCTTTAATAAAATGCTTTCATTATTAATTCTTAATAAAAATAGCTATTTCTTTCATATATAT
>NW_021368533.1:0-207 GCF_001605985.2 Dendrobium catenatum
ACTAGTAAAAATACAAGTCTTGGCTTGCGTTGTCTCTAAATATTCTCGCATTATTCACTGTTTTCCCTGCGCATAGTTGCTGTCCACTGCTGGAGACAGCAGTTTTCTCCTTGTTCGGCTTCAGTTTTGGTTAGGAACTACTTGAAATCAAGTATTTCCTATCAAATTGGTATCAGAGCACCGATTCGGGACCACCGGCGGCTGAAA
>NW_021368534.1:0-1536 GCF_001605985.2 Dendrobium catenatum
GCAAACCAGCGACGTCAAACACGTGTTAAGCATTCGGCTGGAGACACTCTTAACTAGGGGTGTAAGTGAGCCGAGCCAGCTCGAGCTCGACTCATTTATGGGCTCGCGAGCCGAGCTTATCGAGCTCACGAGTCGAGCTCGAGCTAGTTTAGTAAACGAACTCGAGTTCGAGCTTGAGTCGGCTCGGCTCGTGAGCTCGCGAGCCAGCTCAAATAAACATTAATATTTTAAAAAAATTATTTTATTTATTAAATTTAAATATTAAAAAAAAATCAACTAAATTTTATTAAAATGTTAAACCTTTCTTTAAAAAAAAATTAGACTAAGTTTTAAAAATCCTGCATAATTTCTAAAAATCACACCTAAATTTTAAAATTCCTGCCCATGACTCGCGATCCTGCTTGAGCTCGTTTACAGTGAGACGAGCTCGAGTTCGAGCTCGCTTTCCAACTGACGAGCTGAGCTCGATAAGGACCTAAACTCGACTCAACTCGATTTGACTTGTTTACACCCCTAGTCTTAACAATCCAATCATTATAAAATTAATAAAAATAATTAATTATGAACCAGCCCAATCAAATTTAACCAAGAAAAAATTATAGAACACTCAAAGCGCTTTGTCGTGTTCCCGGAAGAAAAAAATCATTTGAGGCCAGCTTGCTGGTCCAGTCGTTGCAGTTAAAGGCAACAAAGCCTCCCAATTCCAAAAAAAAATGATGGAGGTGGCCAAAGAAAACGTGAGGCCCCCCCCCCCCTTGAGGCAACCCAGCCCACTCTTATCTTCCTCGCCCCCCTCAAGGCACATAAAAGCCATGCTCCCCTTAGCTGACGCTCTCTCCTTCACCGGCAGCCTCCGACGTCACCTTCGCTCAACACAGACCACAACACCCCTCCTCAGCTTCTCTCCCTTCCCAATACTTCCCGCTTCTCTCTCCGGGCCCAATTGCGCTTTTCTCTCCATTCCCGATGGCCTCTCTGACGTCAAACCTGGCTCGGCGTACAATTGACTGAGCTCTTTCATCACTCAGAACACTTGTGGATTCTTCCGCGCCGCTTGCTACTCGCGGCGGGAACAAAGATCGCGACGGTTGGCCGCCTGGACCTGCATTATCGTGGATGGACTGATGCCCTATTTCATGATGACGCTCAGGCTTGGGGATCCTGTGCTTGCATTTCAACTATTAGGCCATGGAAGGCTTTTCCGGCGTCGAGACCTCCCAAGCAGTGCGAAAAGCAACAAAAGCCGACGACAAAGAGCATTCATTATTCACAACTTTTGCTACCAGCAGTACTCGATCGAAAGGACTAATCTTCAACACTTCCATATCCCTCGAAGGCTCCCATCCTCTCTAAAAATCCTACTCCTCTTCCCAATACCACCTATGCGTCGGCCCCTCATGTCTTGTCGAATCAATTACCCATGCTCCCTGTCTCTGCCAGTCTCTTGGCCGGAGACCGTCTTCCTCAAACTGGTGGGATGCCCAGCCATACCACTCCGTCGTCTTATGCAGCTTCGGCAGCCTAGCCCCCGGCTGA
>NW_021368535.1:0-323 GCF_001605985.2 Dendrobium catenatum
GTTCCAAGCCAATCCAAACCTCACTAGGATGCTTTTTCGATATATCTGATTCAACTAAAACACCAGCTACAGATGGCCGTGAAATGGATGATGTAGCTTGATTTGTTTGCAAAAATTTAGCAAAGATAGAGGCCAAACCAAATAAAATTTGAGAATTAAAAAAGTGTAAATGGAGATTAGGAAAACAAATCCACACCAGGGCTATAGAAGATTCTTCATGCACATCAAAAGTAGGAGAACATTTAAGCAATCTCATTTTACAACCCAATGTATATTAGGGCCTCCTAGAAAATATACAGCTATTATCCAAATCATTACTCAGT
>NW_021368536.1:0-313 GCF_001605985.2 Dendrobium catenatum
ATCTACATTTAAGCTCTCGCAAAAAAAGTCTTAAATAATAATATTTATTTATTCATATAAAATTTTATTTTGAATAATTTTCTTATTATTTTCTACGTAGTTTTTCTTACTGCTTCCAACTATATAATATATAAAGATAGATTATGGTACTTTTAATAGTAAAAATAAGGGAAATTTACATACATACCACTTTATAACATCTTATTTACATATCTAATATCCAAAACTTTAATATTACATGCATACCACCCCATATTATTTTAATATCAAATATACCACTCATATTTCTTTCCTACCACTCATATATTTCATT
>NW_021368537.1:0-201 GCF_001605985.2 Dendrobium catenatum
AAGAAAATGATACGTTCGTCCTGGACAAAAATAGTTCGTCCTGGACAATAATTAACGTTCGTTTGGACAAAAAACTTTCGTACAGACGATCCAATTCGTCAAAAATGTTACGACTTGTCGTAATCAACGCAATTTACGATGCATCCTTTCGTACAAGTTTTTTTACTTGACCGATCGTACAGATGAAAAACTTTCGTACAG
>NW_021368538.1:0-779 GCF_001605985.2 Dendrobium catenatum
GCCAATTTTAGAAAGTTCTATGTCCTCCTAGGAACTAAGCTAAGGGTCCAAAAAGTCACTATGGGAAAAAGGCTAAGTCTAGGATTCCTAACAGCCTAGTAAAATACTAGACCTTAATACGAGTAGTTAGACAGGTAGTAGGCTGAAATCGGAGTTTTCTATCCAAAGTTATGAATTTTCTAAGTTCAGGGTATTTAAGGAAATTTTCTAAATTTCTTAATAAAGGGCTGGTTTTATTGTTTTATTCCAAATCAACTCCAAAATAATTGGAATCACTCCCAAAGGTCAGGAATGGCCTAAGAAAGTGTTCCCAAGTATTTGGAGGTAATTTGGGATTTTTAATAATTTTTAAAGAATTATTAGGGGCAAAACGGTAATTTTCACCTATGGTCAAATTAAGGGTCAACCTAGAGTCAAACTCGGGAGCCCTATTTATCTGAGATCAAGGGTTAGATTTTGGTCAATTCAACATATTATGGGTAATTTTTTGACCTAATATTTATTTATTGTATTTTTTAGAAGGTCTCGGGACCTTATTTAGCGGGTTAATTAGGGTTGGTTAATTAAGGGGCCTAGAGACTACTAAAAATTCCTAGAAAAATATGGGATGTTTCAGATGTCACTAAGTTTAAGTGTTGAAGTTTTAATGTCATTCTGGGGTCTATCCTAGTCCCTAGAAAATTTCTAAGTTTGCTAGACAAGTCCTTAATTTTTGTCCTTAGGGTGTCACTACGTTATATGGGTTTAAAGTGATGTTTTGTCTAACCCTCAAGATAATA
>NW_021368539.1:0-227 GCF_001605985.2 Dendrobium catenatum
CACCAAGGTACATCCTCTTGCAAATGTCTAGTGAAAAAAATTTAATTCTACTATATGAGGTTGCTTACATGAGTCATTTTTATTCATTGTGTTCTATTAAGAATAAAATTTTCATTTAAATATGATAAAATATCATTTTTAACATTTTATGATCAAAATTTTTTCTCTATCTCTTCCTTTTATAATATAGGCGGGATCTAATACATTTACTCTTATAATCAAGTCAT
>NW_021368540.1:0-280 GCF_001605985.2 Dendrobium catenatum
CGCGAGGGGTTCGGATTTCCTCCCATGCCATGGCCGTTGGCGGTCTCTCTTACTTCTGATGTCGCCTGATTGGTTTTTATCTCAAGTAATTTCTTCAACATTTCCTCCATTGCGGTGAACTTCCCCTTCAACCTTGCATTGTTGGAGGTGATTTGATTTTGAAGGTTGAAGAATCTTTCCTCCAAATCGGCTTTCAATTGGCCGACTTCGCCTTCCAAGACGTCAACCTTCTTTCCGGCCATGTTTCTTCCCCAATGGATCTTCAAGAAAATCACTTTCG
>NW_021368541.1:0-214 GCF_001605985.2 Dendrobium catenatum
CTGCGCTGCTCTAAGCAGTGTTCAACTCAGCCCATATATTCTCTCCAGTCCATAATGGTCGCTTTCTAGACTTTCTAATGTCTGTGAACATGTCGCGCATCTGATTGGACCCACACTTCTCAAAAATCTTTATAATTTTGTCACTGTGCTGGGGCAGCCAACAAAAATCTTTCTGCATTCAAATACATACAATATATAATATATAAGTTTGTTA
>NW_021368542.1:0-520 GCF_001605985.2 Dendrobium catenatum
GGAATGGGGTTTTCTAGTCCCATTCTTCGATTCATTTAAACATTGCTTGGAAGAAGCTAAAAATAGACACGAGAAGAATCCTGGGATGATAAAGCTTTACTTTACTCTATTATGGATTTATTGGAATGATAGAATAAAATAAAGCATGGTAAGAAAGAAGATAGTGTTTTAACATTGGCTACTAATGTTATAAGCATGATTGCTTTTGATAGAAGACATAAAGTACTCTCGGACAACTGGGATGCTATGCAATCCATAGGATTGTCTTTTGATACATGGCATCCTCCTCCACCTGAGTGGCACAAGATTAATATTGATGCTGCATTGAAAAGAAACTATGGAGCAGGAATTGGAGGAGTTGTAAGAGACTATAGAGGAAGAATGATTCGTGCATTTGGTTTCTATGGAATGCAATGAGATATTTCACAATTGGAGCTTTATTCATTCAATTCTTTGAAGTATTTGTTACACAATTGTTTGGACGATGCCAAAGGTGTCATCATCGAGGGAGACAATAAAA
>NW_021368543.1:0-266 GCF_001605985.2 Dendrobium catenatum
GGAGTAATTAATGATTTTAAAGCTGTATATTGGTTAAAGAAATTTTAGAGATTATAGATCAATTAAAGAATTTTAGGAGTTGTAATCGTGAAACTAATCGAAGGAAGCCACCTAACATGCTAGAGCTCATATTTTATTTCATTTTTTATGCATTTTTTTTAGCATGCTTGTGAAAGATATATTAAGAAGCCCAAAATCATTAAGAATCATTTTTTAGAGTTATTTAATTATTTTAAAACCCAAAGAAAACCATCCTAGCGGTGCCC
>NW_021368544.1:0-875 GCF_001605985.2 Dendrobium catenatum
GTCCGACGACGAGTAGGAGTCCGCTGACGAGCAGAAGTTCGACGTCGGGTAGAAGATCGATGAAAGTTCATCGACGAGCAGAAGTCCAACAACGAGTAGGAGTCGACGTTCTGTAGAAGTTTGGCCTTGGGCAGAAGACCGACGAAAGTTCGTCAACAAGCAGAAGTCCGACGATGAGTAGGAGTCCGCTAACGAGCAGAAGTACGACGATAGGAAGAAGTGCGACGTCGGATAGAAGACCGATGAAAGTTCGTCGACGAGCAGAAGTCCGACGACGAGTAGGAGTCCGCTAACGAGCAGAAGTTTGACGTTAGGAAAAAGTCCGACTTCAGGTAGAAGACCGACGAAAGTTCGTCGACGAGCAGAAGTCCGACAACGAGTAGGAGTCCGACGTCCGGTAGAAGTTCAACGTCGGTTAGAAGACCGACGAAAGTTCGTCGACGAGCAGAAGTCCGACGACAGGGAGAAGTCCGTTGTCTGGTAGGAGACCGGCGAAAGTTCGTCGACGAGCAGAAGTCCGACGACGAGTAGGAGTCCGCTGACGAGCAGAAGTCTGTCGGGGAGTCAGAGTCCGCTGACGAGCAGAAGTCCGACGACAGGGAGAAGTTCGCTGACTAGAAGAAGTCCGTCGACAAGGAGAAATCTGATGTCAGGTAGAAGTACAACGTCAGGTAGAAGACCGACGAAAATTCATTGACGAGCAAAAGTCCGACGACGAGTAGGAGTCCGCTGATGAACAGAAGTCTGACGTCGGGTAGAAGTCCGCTGACGAGCAGAAATCCGACGACAGGGAGAAGTCCGACGTCTGGTAGAAGTCCGCTGACGAGCAGAAGTCCGACGACAAGGAGAAGTCCGACGTCGGGTAGAAGTCCGCT
>NW_021368545.1:0-1541 GCF_001605985.2 Dendrobium catenatum
TATATCAATAAGATTTTTGAATAATAGTTTCTCAATTATTTAAGGGCTAAAAATTTGAAAAAAAAAATCATTTTAAAATAGAAAATAAGCTAATAATTTGGTGCAAAAAATATTGTATAAGCCATATTTTGTGTGCTAATTCACAATCCTGTTAATCCATTAATTTCATTGATCGATGATTTCCTTTTGTTCTCAGGCTATATTATATAGATAGATATGTACTGAATTTTTAGGCTTTATTTGGCACAGCTTTTTCACTACTTTCTAAATAAGCTTTTTAGGACAAAAATTTTTAGTTCAAGAAATTTTATATTAAATTTGTTGTTTACCGGCGGTCAAATGACCACCTACATTACTGGCAGTTTTTAATAATATACCGACAGAAATGTCGGCGGTAAACTGACCGCCGGATATACCGCCAGTTTTTTTAGGCATTGACAGTTATCGGTAGTTTGATCGCTGGTGTTAAGTGAATTTTGTTCCGCCGGCATAAACTGCCGAAAAATTGTCGGAAATTGACCTAAAATTAGCCCGCCCAGCCCTTCTCCCTCATTTCTTCACTTTATTGATTTTTGTCCAACGCTGTACTCACCCTCTCCTCTGACCTGTGTCAGCAGAACTCCGGTCGTCGACACCCTAACTCTACCCACTAATGCCCTCACTCTGACCTGCAAACGCCCCGAAGATGATCTCATTCGTGCATTTGTTTTTTTTTTTCTTTAATCATGGATGTTTTCAGTTGACATTTGCAATATGATGTAGCTTAATTTTCTATTTTTCATGTTGATAATCTTCTTGTTTATGAGTCTAAAGAGGGATTTTAAGGTAACCTTGAATTTTGAGAAAGCCTTAAGCCCACATCATTTTGCTTTAGTCATGGATGTTCTCAGTAGACATTTGCAAGAGGTTATACCCTGATTTTTTTTTGTTTTTTTTTTTGCTTGTGATATAATTCTTGTTGATAAGACTAGAGAGGGAGTTGAAGGTAAAATTGAATTATGGTTGCCTACCTTAGATTGTAAAGGATCTCGCTTGAGTTGATCTAAAACATGAATATATTGAGTATAATTTTAGTACTAATATACTTAGTGAGGGACTTGTGAATTTGAGCGATAAAGTCATTAATAAGAGTACACATTTTCTATATATTGGATATCTTGTTCAGAGTGAAGGTGAAATAGATGGGGATATTATCAATAGAAATCAAGTAAGATGGTTGAAGTGGACGAATGCATCAAGGTTGTTGTGTAATAGAAAAGTCCCCCTCAAACTAAAGTTTTGCAACGATAAGTCACCCTTACCCTCTTTACTCCCACCCCTATTATTTCCCACCTCCTGTGTAGCCAGAGCACGGTGGACCATCAACACAAGCAAAGATTGGTGTTGGAGATCCTGCAACTACAACAAATAAGTGTGTATACATTGGGCCTGAGGGTGATATGTAAGTCTAGTTTATTTTGTAAAGTTATTATAACTTAATCCATTATATATTATTGACAAAAATTTTAACCTACTGCTTCAATCTCTCTTGGCTGTCAACC
>NW_021368546.1:0-207 GCF_001605985.2 Dendrobium catenatum
GGGCCTCGCCCAGTTGCAAAGTTCCACTAGTGTTTTTGTAGATTACAAATGACGGATTCGTCCCACAAGTTGGGATAATCCGAATACACTTTGTTTCCTCCAAAAAGTTTATAAAATTCTGCAAATTCCTTGTGTTTCCTGAAAATCCGGCAAAGTTCCGGCGTCTTCAGGCGGCAGGAAGAGTTTCGGCGGTGGTCGAGGAGGTGA
>NW_021368547.1:0-408 GCF_001605985.2 Dendrobium catenatum
AAGAAATTAAATCGACAGTCGATGAATTAAAAGAAATTAACCTGGGAACCGATGATGCCCCCCGTCCAATCTTTATAAGTGCTCTATTGAGCGAGGGTGAAACCAAAGATTTGATTCAACATTTGTCTGAGTTTAGGGATTGCTTTGCCTGGACATACGACGAAATGCCAGGTTTACCTGCTGAGGTAGCGGTTCATAAACTTGGAGTTCGGCACGATGCCATTCCTAACAAATACGCTCCTCGGCGCATGCGCTTGGAAATTGAGCAACAAGTCGTTTCTGAAGTTAAGAAATTGGCTGAAGCTGGGTTTATTCGAGAGGAACAATACCCCTCTTGGGTGGCCAGCGTCGTGCCGGTCCTAAAGAAAAATGATCAAATTCGGATTTGCGTCGATTATAGGGATCTGA
>NW_021368548.1:0-300 GCF_001605985.2 Dendrobium catenatum
CGAAATTTTTACAGAGAACCGATCGTTCTGGACGATAATAAATTTCGTCTGGACGAAAATTTTACAGAGAACAGATCGTCATTTATGATAATTTAATTTCGTCTGGACGAAAATCTTACAGAGACCAGATCGTCCTGTACGATATTTAATTTCGTCTGGACGAAAATTTTACAGAGAACAAATCGTCATGTACGATAATTTAATTTCGTCTGGACGAAAATCTTACAGAGAACAAATCGTCCCGGACGATTTTTAATTTTGTCCTGGACGAATAGGAATTAGAAAAAATTTTTCAAGCCA
>NW_021368549.1:0-373 GCF_001605985.2 Dendrobium catenatum
ATTTTCAAGATGTTAAGTTTGATTGTAAGTTTGTTTAAATCGGAGTTCATTTGGTTCTGGATTTAATTTCTAAAGTTTCCAACTTTATTTTACTTTGAGATTTGTTCCCGATCAAGATAATATTTTGATGATATATCATTTATTATTATTATTATTATTATTATTATTATTATTATTATTTCATTTAAACAAAATATCCAAAAAAAAAATGCAAGTCTTTAATGGGTTTAAATGCTCTCTACTGTTCGAAGAGCTACAATTAAAAAGCAAAAAAAGTTATATTGATCCAATGAACCTACTACTTAAATTTTAAGTAGAAATTAAAATGCAATGGGGGGCCAAGAGCCATCACCCAAAAAAGATCCACCTTAAA
>NW_021368550.1:0-381 GCF_001605985.2 Dendrobium catenatum
TATGGCAGAGATTAAGCTAGAGTTTTATATGTGGTTTTCCATGCCAACAAAGCTTCAACTAAATTCTCATACCATGGGTGCTTATTTCCATCTATGTTCTTCTGTAATATATGATCCCTAATTTTATTGAAGGCCTCAAGCAATCAATTTTCCTAAGGGTAATAAATGGTGGAGTATTTCCAATTGTTGTAATGAAATTTAGTAAAACTATTAATTTTAGTGCTTATGAGTGAAGGACCATTATCTGAGATAATCCGGTGAGGAATACCAAAACAGTATATAATATTCTCTTTGAAAAACTTTTAAGAATGATGAACTTTAACTTCTCTTAGAGGAATTACTTTTGCCCGCTTTGAGAAGTAGTATGTAGTTAATAGTATA
>NW_021368551.1:0-221 GCF_001605985.2 Dendrobium catenatum
GAAACAAGGACGAAATGCATTAATATTAATGAAAGGATTACACATTTCTTAATATCTAAAGACAATTAACAAAATACACTTAACTTAAAAGAAAAAACAATCATAAAAAACAAACACTTAACATAAACACTAACATAACAAAACTTAAAAAAACACGAGTACAACAAACACACAGAAAACATATAACAAAACCATAGATTCAAAAACAAATTCATTCAAAA
>NW_021368552.1:0-329 GCF_001605985.2 Dendrobium catenatum
AATTTAATTTAATTTCAATTTGAATTTTTTTAATCAACGTAAGCACAATCTTGTTCAAAGGTTCACAAGTTCAAGTTCTTTTTTGTCTAAGTCCTTGAATCTTCAGTCAAAATTTTGGCAGCATTCTGGCGTCTCCCCCCGTTTAGGGGAAAACTACGAAAAATTGGGCCTCCCACCACGCTAGAGAAAAGCGTGTATGGTAGGTGCCCTCGTATGAGGACACCGCTGCCGTGTAATCGTCGCCCCTCCACCATGCCGGAGAAAGGCGTGTATTCATCGGTTCCTGTTGCAAAAGAGAAGTAGTTGTTTCCCCGAGAGCGGGTACTTAT
>NW_021368553.1:0-985 GCF_001605985.2 Dendrobium catenatum
TATATAAAGAGGTAAAAGCAAAGCATCGATAAAGACTGTCAAAATAATATCAATGTCTTAAAATCCTATATTGATATACACATGTTATCCAATTATTCTATAGCAATATCAAATCAGTATTTTAATCACATGCTCAATATATCATATGCAACATATGTCATATACTCAGTATCAGTACAGTGAATCAATAGTATCAAATAATATTGATGTCCATATTGGTAACATTAAAATCATTGGCAGGAGAAGTAAAATAATATAGTAACAATAAATTCATATAGTAATAAAAATAAGATCTCAATAACATGCATTTATATAGTCACACTAAACAATTAAGAAATCTTGGCTTAATAGGTATTTTTTGTATCATGTTTGTATTAGTAAATCGTTGTCTCAATAAATAGAGTCGTCACTCTTTATCCGTCGACAAAATAATAACTCTTTATAACTCTCAATCGTTATATCGTTGTATCAAATAACAATAAACCATAGTATTTAAAGGAAACTTCATCGGTCCACCATCCTATGTAGGTTAATCAATCTCCAACCAAAGAGTTAACTAATCTTTACTTATCTTTTACACACATATATCATTATCACAATATTATAACATTACTAATGATTATTTATTACTAAATCATATACACACATTCATTTCCAATGCCTTGCATAAATAAAGCATAATTTATCTTAATTTATAAAGTGTCAAAATGTCCTAATGGTAGGCAACATAAAACCCAAATGAGTAGAAATTTATATTTTTAGAAATTAACTAAATTACTTGAAATCATATATAATAATATTCTAAATCTTTAATTGAACTAAACCACTATTTTTAGATGTCAAAATAAAATTTTAAATTGATAAAAATTATTGATTTTAAAAATTATTGATTTTCAAAATTAACTAGCAAAATATAACAAATAAATACACAAAACATTCATAATCTCAATCTCTATACATATCAAAATTACAATGTGAAAGTTTT
>NW_021368554.1:0-470 GCF_001605985.2 Dendrobium catenatum
CACCATTGTAGTTGTTACCACCACCACCATCAGCCCATCACTGTACACATCATTGTCGATCATTACCATATTTAAATATATTAGTTTTACTTTGCTAATAATATAAGCAACCACAAAGTTTTTATGATTTTGGTTAACATTATATTTAAAATACACATTAAATTCAAATTCCTCCAATCAAATAGAGTTTTTGGATTTAGACGTTGCCCATATAACATTTATAGTTAGAATATATAGTATTTATTAATGTAATATTTTTTTCATTATTGAGAATATTCTATTTTATTATATTTCCTTTATTGTTTTTCCCTTACCTATATATATATGATACGGCATCACAAAATTAGCTTGATCGGGCACGAATCTCGAAGCAAAAGCTAGTTGAAAACTTCAAAAATTAATTCAGAGAGCACCCGAACTCTGATTTCAACGTGCTTACAGTCAAACTGAGCGTCTCGGAAATATGAATC
>NW_021368555.1:0-300 GCF_001605985.2 Dendrobium catenatum
GTCACTAATGGTATTAGTGCAATACTCGGAGGGTGCCTCCGGGGAGTGGATGTTGGTCGTGTTTGACCGAACCACTATAAATCTTATGTTTTTTTATTTTTTGCTACTTTTGTTTTTAATTTGTGGTTGAAAAATATTTTCTACAAAATTCACTAAAGTTATTCTTGGTTTAAAATTCAAAAAGAGAAAAAATTTTTTAATTACCAATTCACCCCACCTTTTGGTTAGCCGCTGCGACATAAGCTTAGGTCTAACAGCCTAACTCATATTGAACAAGTTTCAACAAGTGGTATCAGAGCT
>NW_021368556.1:0-250 GCF_001605985.2 Dendrobium catenatum
CACCGACCACCGCCGGAGTTCTTGCCGACCACCGCCAGAGTTCTTGCCGACCATCACTGGGGTTCCTGCCGACCATTGTCGGGTTTCCTGCCGACCACCGCCGATTTTTCTGTCGACCATCACCAGGGTTTCTGCCGACCACCGCAGGTTTTACTGTCGACTGCCACCGAAGTTCCTGCCGACCACTGTCAAAGTTCCTGCCGACCATCGCCAGTTTTTTTGCCGATCACCACCCGAGTTATCTTCTACC
>NW_021368557.1:0-5388 GCF_001605985.2 Dendrobium catenatum
TCCTATGTAACGAATTATCAATTTTTATATATTCGATAATACATGATAGATATAGAACTCCTTTTCAAAACTTAAATTCAAAATTTGATCAAATTTCCTCTTGCTCTAATTCTCAGACACTACAACTAATCGTCCCTGCAATGGCCCGAAGACTCCTGTTCTCGCGCATGGACCGTGACTTGATGATTGAGGAAATGGTTTTGAGAATAGTTATTTCATTTGGGATACATTCAAGTCCTTATAGTTCGGGCTTATCGGATGGAAATACTTTCAGTGGATCTTCCTTTTTGTAAGGGAGACGAAAGGCCCTACTAGTCCAACTAAGCCATAGGACGCTGGGAAATGAGCCCCTTCCTCATCATTGTTCTTGTTAGATTTTGGCATCTCACCTAAAGGCAATCCTTTTAAGAAGAGGATAAAGAAAGAAGAACCAACTGTGAAAACAAGACTGTAGTTGTGGTGAAAAAGGCGTTCTTCTAGCAAACTGGTCCCTCTATGGCAGTAAAGAAATGCCACAGGAAGAATTACTTAAGGCAGGTAAGGATAGAAGATCACTAAGAACAAAAAAGGTGGCTTGAGCTGAAAAGCCCTAACTATAGGTTGAATTGGGCTGCTGAGGAGCTGCCAATCCCTGCCTCTTCATCCACTCCTTAAAGGGAGTCAATTTTCACCCCCTGACAGCTGCGCAAGGGGAGGAGAGAAGTCAGCTCGGTATAGCTAGCTACCCGCGTCTAAGCCCTGTCGACTATTTCTGTACAGAAAAAGCCCTTGTAAAGAAGGCAATTCTGAAAACCCGGATGCTCTCTAGAAATACAATGCCACACCTTGTGCCTTGCTCAACTGGTGCCCAGACAAAAGAGCAAATGTAAATAGCCAGTTGAAAGGGGTAATCTCTCATAAGCTTGAGACAGGAAATATTAAAAGAGAGAAATCTGAACAAAGTACTTGACTCCTCAACCCAGTGAGACGAATATAGAAGTTTGTGCAAGCTAACCGTATGACGTCAGCTCTGGTGATTGGATACCACTCGGTGCCTCGCCTCCCTTTCTGGCAAAAAACGGAGGAGCATAGTATTAACCGCCCTGGATCGAGTCGCTCTTAAGGGTAGATCCACCGACCCCTTCTTTAAAACTATCAAAGCTGGCCCCAAGTGCAGGCAAAATCTGAGGGAGTCCTTAAAGAGCCAAAAGCCAGTTGATGTTGAAGGGCAAGAGGCCCATGTCCCCCAGTAGAGTTCATCATGCATAGAAAAGAAGTTCAGCAAATGCATTGGGATACATTTAGAGAACCTCAGATCAAATACCAAGTTGAAACTCCCTAGACTCGCCAGTGAGGATGTTGAGGACTCTATTCGCGGTTGATGTGGACGCCCCCGCTGTCCCAGCACCTCCATCAACCAACTAAGGTTAGATGTTCCCCACCCAACTGAGGAGGTCACCCTCCGCGACTACCGACCCGGGACGGGGTCGAGGGGATGGAGATATTCCAGATCCCTGATAGAAGGAGAATGCTAAGACCAGTTAGTTAATAGAGCAGTATTACTGAAGGAGGATGCTAAGATCATATGATATTTTGACAAAAGTTGAACTGTGAAAGAATATGCCAGGTCATTGGACTATGATGGATTAACCTGCCAATTTTATCGCCGAGGCAATAGATGGGGAAAAATCCGGTTTGCGTCATGAGGTAGTGCAGAGATCAGGGACATTCTTAGCAAGAAATTCAGTTGATGAGTTTTAGATCCGTCAAGAATGTCTGCTAGTTGAATGAATGACGCCAACTGCCGATGTCCATCATGGTTTGAACTCGTGCATCAGCTAAAGATGCCGAGCCTTCTAAACACCATTCCGGATAAGAAGAAGCAATCAGCATGGCGGTCGACTCAGATTAACAGACAGTTCTGTTCAGACTGAAAGAAAAGGATGAAGTACATCATGAAATCTTAGACAAGTAAAGTTTGAGGAGAATTGATAGACAAAGGAGTTGAACGAGATGCAGAGTATCACTTTTGCAAATCTTCCACTAGATCTCCTAGGACGATCGTTCTTTGAGTCCTCAGTTCACGCCCAACATAACCCAATCAACCTAACCAGCTGGGCTGACCACAACACCCACACGCTCCGAACCAACAACCAGCTTGTATCGAATACTTAACCCGGAAAAAGGGTTTTTAAAAAAACTTTCTACAGCGTTCCTTCCGCTCAGAAAGGATATGTTCCTGTCACAGATGATTGAGACTCAAGGTAAGCTCGGAGGCCCTTAGCCCATTACGAGACTCGTGTCTGTTCCAGTCAAGGGTAGTACTCCCTACCTCCAAGAACGGCTGATTTCAGCTTTAACCACCTCTGATCATCGACCCTATTGTTCGAAGAATATGATCGGTTTCCTTATCTCAAGGGTTTTTGTGCCACCTTCTTGTCATAAGTTTTTTAGTGGTTTGGAAAACTCCAAGACACGCATTGCTCTTGGCCCATTTCCACGCGAGCAAGCTGTTTGCCCATGCAGGGGGCGGTATGCTTAAACCTTTTCGCGATCGCTAACATATTTATAAGTAGTTCTTTATGACTCCGGGTGATTGTTTTGAGTGGTACCAGATTTGCCAATGGTTCCGTACCATGGAGACTTTCACCGAGAGCATTGAGGTGACCGTTTATTAAAAAGAGCATTCTCAGCAGCCTCAAAACACCGAGTACCGTTGGCTCGATTCTGGATACATATGAACAAGCAAAAAAACCCGGTGATTCTTTTGGTTGAGGAAGCTATATCATTCGAGAGGATGGCTTTTGAAACCTCTCTCGCAGCTGAAATATTGAACCCCGATAATTAATTTCAAAACAGCCACTGCTCCATTACAAGACTCACAACACTGGGCAGTGGAGATCTTTTGAAGAATATACCATGTCTCGGGTCCTTGTTGCCCTTCTTGTTAAAGGGGGTTACTATAAAAACTTTGAGAAACTCCCTCAACAAGGCTATGTATCCTACAGAAGAAGGCTTCCCAAAATGCATCTTGACTTATCGCTATCTACTGATCGTTGAAGCCCAGGGACATGCTCCGATCGATCGCCTGGACGATCGGTACGCAAAAGAGACCACATAAGTCTGGCCAGGATATCCATCGTGACGATGCCGCCAAGGACAGATAATTAATTACTACAAAAAGTTCCTGCCGCTTCTTTTGGCACTGAACTGATTGGGCCATGGAGAAACGATGCCCCATCGGCCTGCCGATCCTGAGATGTAAACATCACCTGAATTGCAATCCGCGTCTAAAAAGGAGAAATTTTTCTGAGCAAATTTCAACTGATCGTCCCAGGACGATCCCAGATCGTCCTAGATGATCCTGGAGCAGAAACAAAACTTCACACATGACACTCGACAAAAACTATAAATAACACTACATTCTTCACTATGGTCCTTTTGATCTTCGTCGCCCGCTGACTATGGTCCTTCCAACCTTCGTCGCCAACTAACTACTGTCCTTCCAACCTCCATCGCAAGACAACGGTCTTTCTGACTACGGTTACCTGTCGACTACGGACCTTCTGACCTCTATCGTCTGTCGACTACAATCCTTTTGACCTCTACTTCCCATCGACTATGGTCCTTCCAACCTCTATCTCCCGCCGACTACGGTCCTTCGACCTCTGTCACCGGAAAAATGTCTTCCTGACCACTGTCGCCTTGCGACTAAGGCCATTTTAATTTGACCTCCGTCGCTTGCTGACTACAATCATTCAGACATCTGTCACCCATCTACTACTGTCCTTCCGACTTCCGTCGTAAGACAACATACCTTTGTCACCTGTCGACTACAGTCCTTTTGACCTCCATCTCCAAACAACGGCCTTTCTAACCACTGCCGCCCACTGAATACAGCCCTTCCGACCTCCGTCGCCTAATAATGCTCTTTTTGACATCTGCTGCCTATCGACTACGATCCTTCTAACCACCATCATCCAACTACGATCTTTCTAACCTTTGTCTCCCACCAACTATGGTCCTGCCGACTAAACAAACATGTCAATATTGTTTCTTTTAATTCCTGTCATGTAATGCACTCTATATGATGTAAAATTGCTGCATCAAGCCAAGACCTCCTCCCCCCCAAGGAAGGACCTCATTTATAATCGACTACAAACACTAGTGGATACATTCAAAATGGGTCTGACCCAGTAGTTTTCCCACTTTTTATGGGTTTTTATGTAAAAATTTTGGTGCCTCTTATGAACGCTACATCCTCTCTTTTATCTAATTGTATGTTGAATCTTTTTACAAAACTAAGACGTTAAAACTTTATATTCCTCTATTGATATAAATATTTCAGGACTCAACAATAAGAATTCTCCATTTCTCCTAATTGAAGTATATTTAATTATAGACAATTAAGAACAATAATTGTATAATTTTCGTTATATGGATTATCGAAGTTGGGTGTTCATAAGAGCACAGTTAAAACTCAACAAAAAAATTATATATTAATAGTCAAATGGCAATAGCTTGATCATAGAATTCTGATGATACTGCGATGATTGATGATGGTAGTAGCAATGATCGCCCAAAGATGCAATACAATTCTTCACCTCTCCTAACTCTCATAACTCCCATTTTGTGAAAAATAAGGCCTTATTTATAGCCTTTTTGAGAGGGAGCATTTTGATAAATTTAACCAAAATCCAAAATACTTTATTGAATGGTACATATTGATATGTTGTTTCATAGATTATTTATTGGCATTTAAGTGTCTTAATAATATTTTATTTGAATGTTTTTGGGCTTATTAGATTTATCTCATTGAGTTATTTAAAATATGAAAGTTTAGAGATCATTTGATCATTCAATTAACATTCATATATTTTTAAATATATTTGAAGTGCATGATTTTGTTTCATTTGGATTTAGATCAAATCATTTGTAGTGTCAATGGATTTGTATCATCGAGATATTCAGTTCGATTACAAGTTTGTTGAAATCAAAGTTCAAATGATTTTAAATTTAATTTTAAAGAAAATTTAATTTGAATATCGCCTCGATATTTATGATGATTCCCCATAGTTAAAGAAAATAATACTATGCATAGTTGAAAACAATTGTATGATTCTTGCCATAGGGCATGCAGAAATTGGGTATCTATAATTTGATAGTTAAAACATGACAATAGAGTTGGATGTAAAAATTCAAGTGACAATAGTCCGAAGGCGAAAATCTAGCGATAGTGGTGGCGATTAATGTTGATTGTACTTGTCGATGACGATCATCAGAAAATACAATAGAGTTCTTTAGCTCTTTTATATCTCAAACACGCCTCTTGTAAAAAATGAGGCCTATTTATAGCTTTATTGAGAGACGCATTTTGATAAATTAAGTTTAGCTAAAATCTAAAACATT
>NW_021368558.1:0-242 GCF_001605985.2 Dendrobium catenatum
TTATTGCCAATTTAAGTCCAACTAACTTATTTTTTGCTCTTATAATTAATATATCATGTAGTATTTTGGGGAAAATATATTACGTACATTACAAATTATGTACATTATTATAAGCCTCAAAATATTAAGCAAATAATTAGATATGTATAAATTTATCTTTTTATTTACATTTGAACTTCATAAAATATTATAAATAATATTAAATTCTATTAATGATGCATTTGGGCACTGTCATCAGTAAT
>NW_021368559.1:0-492 GCF_001605985.2 Dendrobium catenatum
TACTTCTTTAAAATAACTCTTTGAGATAGTTTATTGATTTATTCCTAAAAGGCTTATTATTAAAAGCAAACCATTGCATATATTTTTATATACTGTATTTTAATTTTAATGTGATTTTTATAGTTTGCATGATTATATGAATTAATAATTGGAGCAAAAAAACATAAAAGATGCTGAATAAGAATAAAAATAAAACTTTTGAGGAATTAAAAGTAGGAGAATAGGTTTTACTACGCATCAACCCTAAGAGGTTTTCTTCCACTAAATTTAAGAAAATATAAAAGCAGGCATGTCGGACATTCAAAATTATTAGGAAACGTGGTAGTAAATTATATATACATAAATTACCTCATGACATATTTATTAGCCATGCTTTCAATGTGAAAGATTTGATTTCTTTTAAGGGAGTATACAGCCTTCCAAATTTACAATAAATTTTCTTATAGGACATGCAGAAATCAAATATAAATACCCATTAAGTCTAAAATCTTT
>NW_021368560.1:0-317 GCF_001605985.2 Dendrobium catenatum
GCTAGACTTGTTTGATCTTCGAGCTCGGCTCACGAGCCACTTATCGAGTTGAGCTCGTACCAGCTTACGAGTCGACTAGACTCACTTACATCCCTATTTGAGATCTTCTTAATACACAGAAAAATGATTAGAAAGGGCTGATTTAACTCACTAGGGCTTTTGGAGCTTGTTCTCAATTATTTGGCCTTTAGCCTTCTCTTTCTGGGGAGTTTTTGGATCCCTTTGTGATGGTTATTCTCTGCTCTCGCTCGTCTGCTTTTTTGACTTTGTTTATTGCAGATATGCAATGAGTTTTTTTGGCCTCTAAGCTATTGATG
>NW_021368561.1:0-563 GCF_001605985.2 Dendrobium catenatum
TCCTTTGCTAGAGCTTCAATGGATTGTTTAGAACCTACCATGAATAAATTGGCATTAGGGCATTTGTTTATAAGCATTAGAAGTGTGTTGTACTTTTTGGTATTCTTATTTTTTTATAGTTTATTTGAAGAAAATGAAATGAGAAGTAAACTATTGAGGTATTTCAAAAACACTTCTTAGTTCAATTTTGAGATATTTGAAACTTTTTCGAATTGTTTGAATTACGACTAAAAAAAATCATTAAGGCTCATTTGGGATAATTTTTTTATTGCTTTAATTTTCACACCTCAAAAACATTTCTTGTTTGGCCATTGTTTTCTACAGTAGCTTTCAAAAAATTACTTCCTCCATAATAACTTTACGATAATCTTGATAAAAAAGCTGCAATCATCCTAAATGAAATCTAAGATTTTATTTGAAATAGCTTTTCGAGTTCTTAAATGGTAAGACACATAATATATGTATTTGAAAGACAGTTTTCATAACTTTATTAAATTTTTCTTTAAAAATGTATTTTAAATAAGCATTTTTTTTAATTGTGCTGAAAATAAGCTTTTAAGAGG
>NW_021368562.1:0-350 GCF_001605985.2 Dendrobium catenatum
TGTTTGTGAGACACCGCGGCGGTGAATTTTTTTTCATCTACCACGCCAACAAAGGCGTGCATGGGGATTTAAAAATGAAAAAAAAAAAGAGTTTTGCTTTCCCCCCGCTCGGGGGTACTTATGAGTGAACCCACTTAGCTGTAGGTGCCGCACCGGGGTCCCATCCCACCACGAGCAACAAAAGTGTGCATGGGCGATTTTCTAGTCCGCCACGAACGTTGAGAGCGAGAATCTAAGTTTAGAAAAATTCGTACGTTCGAGGGGTTGTCAGAGTTGGCACGTGGATCGAGGGTTCACTTGCCTACCTCATCGTAGGTGTCGCACCGGGTTCCCTCCTACCATGCTAAACA
>NW_021368563.1:0-209 GCF_001605985.2 Dendrobium catenatum
ATGCAAAATATTATTATTAATATTAATAACAATAATAATAATAATAATAATAATAATAATAATGATGATGATGATGATGATGATAATAATAATAATAAATTCAAAGAAAAATAAAAGTACCAAAAAAGAAAATATTGCCTGTAAAACCTCAAAAAGACTCCCAAAAAGTTGTTTTTTTTGGAAATGTGTTTGAATGTCAGCGTGAAAAG
>NW_021368564.1:0-239 GCF_001605985.2 Dendrobium catenatum
GGATGTGAACGCTAGACTTACCCATAGGTTAGGAGCGTCATATATATACTGTTCTTCCGTGCAGGTGGCCATGCTCAAGCTAATAAAAGGGGGGAGCAATATCATGATTTATAACAATGTTTTATGCAGGTGTTTGCTCAGCTCCCCCTAAAATGAAACGAGAGCTAAAATTATTAAATTATTATAACTGCTACAGATGGATCTGCTTAGCCCTCAAAATTAAGAGCATGGCTTGGCAT
>NW_021368565.1:0-328 GCF_001605985.2 Dendrobium catenatum
CTTTCGACTATCCCATTCTATTAAGGGGTCCTAGGTGCAAAAAAATTATAATCAATTTTAAGTTCTTTATAAAAATTCTCAAATTTTTTCATTTTCAAATTAACCTCTGTAATCACCTTAAATTATTAATATTTTAAACCCTAATTTCCTTTGTATCCAAGTTGAAAAATCTCTAAATTTCTTAAATGATTCGTTCTTATAAAATAAGAATTTTATCCACATGAATCTTAAGAAATCATTAACTATCATAAATCTGTATACCTTCTCTCCTAGACAAACAGTGCTAATCGATCCAAAAAGATTCATATGAATAATTTATAATGGTTTG
>NW_021368566.1:0-209 GCF_001605985.2 Dendrobium catenatum
TTTTGGGCCTGGGGCTTGCGCGTTGGATTGGAGTCGGCGGCGATTGAGCGTTTTGGTGACTGCTTTGATGAGGAGGAATGTTAAGAATATGAAGATGGAAGCGGGGAAAAGCTCCATGCTTGCGACACAATAACGGCAACTAGTTATTGTAGATCTTAAGCGACATGAAACTCGCACTTATAGATCGTCAAATAACATTACTGCCGCAA
>NW_021368567.1:0-202 GCF_001605985.2 Dendrobium catenatum
GGGCAGAACTAGCCCTAATTTTCACCCGGGGGGGCAAACTTATAAGGCATATATGTCGGGGGTCCAAGGGGGCAGCGCCCTCGGAACAAATTTTGGTTTGAAGGATATTTTTGGAATTCAATGATGAATTCTCTTTTACTATTTGCTTGGGGCAATTACCTAAAGATCATAGTATTTAAAACTTTTAGTGGGGGGCGGCAAT
>NW_021368568.1:0-328 GCF_001605985.2 Dendrobium catenatum
GCCACCGGATCTGCAACACTGATACAAACAGACAGAAGGCGTCCATAATCTACAACGCAGCGCCACCGGATCTACAACACTTATGAAAGCAGACATAAGGCGTGTATAAGCTTTTCAAGAAAATGCTGTGCATTCAAATGACAAATACATGCACAACTATAAATATTTCAAAATACTCCTACACGTGCACCATAGTTTTTATTCCCCGGTGAATGAGAAAGGGGGAGGGGTTCAACATCAAGACTAAATCGCCACCGGATCTGCAACACTGATACAAGCAGACAGAAGGCGTCCACAATCTACAACGCAGCTCCACCGGATCTGCAAC
>NW_021368569.1:0-2269 GCF_001605985.2 Dendrobium catenatum
CCCGGTGGTGGATAGCTGTAAAAGTTCAACACAGTCTTGATATATGATTTCGACCGGGCGTCGATTCACATAGGAGGTCAGGGCTGTGAAAGTAGGATTTATGCTAAGATTTGCAAAGAATTCATGAAGAAGCTTAGTATGAAAGGGGAAAGCGAGACAAAGAATGAAATAAAGAGAAGTGTGAGCAAAGTGATCCATTACCGGATATGAAAGGTGGACAGGATTGATGATTCTAGAGACAGTTATCCTACATTCTTATATCAATGGTAAGCAGCTTCATCTTCTGCCTCCCTGAAAGGAGGGTCAATCCTAGCCCTCGAAGAACTCCAAGAAGTTTATCGGACTCGCTTCCCACAAGCTATAGCAAGAAGTCAGAAAGAAAACACAAGAGAAGAAGAGGTGTGAGGTGAAAAACATGGCTTGAATGGCTTGAATTTAAAGAAATGGCCATATCGTCCAGGCCGATCGTAGAGTCATCCAGGACGATATGGACAATAATTGCTTATAGGCTGATTGGTCAAAAAGGCGGCCCGATCGGCTGGGCCGAACAGATATCAGCCGGGATGATTAGACACAGGCGATCATCCCAAGGAGTCAAGCCGGACGATCGTTGAAAAAGCATTTTGTCCGGGCCGATTATGAGTATCGTCCAGGATGATGCATAATAATTGATCATATCGATCGAAGTTAAAATGTTTTAAATCTGTGCCACGTGTATCGTCCAGGATGAACAGTGGATCGGCCAGGACGATTGTCCAATAATGGATCGTCCGGGGCTGATTTTAAGGATTTAAACATGCTGACACGTGGATCGTCCAGGATGATCTAGTGTATCGGCCAGGATGATTACTATAAAATGCATCAGCCAGGACGAAATATGTTATCGGCCAAGACTATCATCATGATTGTAACAGAGTTCGATCAGATCATCCAGGATGATAAATTATCGTCCAGGACGACGAGTTATAGAAAGCACAGAAAAGTTCAGCAGATGAAATTTTGAAGAAAATTTGTCCTATCCTCCAGGACGATATGAGAATCGGCCAGGACGATGTGACAAGAGATTTGAATCCAAAGAAAAAGTTGATGATCAAAGCCCTAAAAAAAAAAAAAATAAAAGACTCACAATACAAAGCTAAAAACAAAAAAAGATAAAAAACTAAAAAGAAAATTGAAGAAAAGAAAAAAAAAACAGAATTTTTGTTTTTGGTTAAATTTTTTTTAGCAAAGTATCCATATGACAGATTTTTAAACAATTCAATTTTTGAGAATCAAAAGATCAAAGAGTTAACTACTCAAAATCTAACAAAAGTAGAATATCCGATCTTGTTAATCCCTAGCTCAGACTTCTTTCAGAGCAATAATCATCCTTTTAAAAATAAAAGGTCTAACTCAGAAAAACTTTACTATGTAAAAAGAAGATTCAATCAAAACTTGGTTACAAAGAAAATATCTTATAAATAATATACCAAAGTAATTTGTCTCAATCATGGAATTTGAAATCAAGCCTTTGAAAGCATCAAATAACCAATGAGTTCTCTAAGTTTTAAGAGTTCATAAAAGAGATAATAGCTTGTATTTAGTGGGCTCATTTTATGCCTCTTGTATCTTTGTTTTGGCTCTTTGAGCATCTTGATTTTTGATACACATTTGTGTGTATATATATTTTTCATTTCAAATTTGCTTCTTTTCCACTTTCCATCTTAATTTTTTTTCAAGCTAAGTTATCTTTGACAAAACACTTAAAAATAACCTTAGGTCTGAGTATATCCTCCAAATATTACAGAATAGGAGCTCTCTCTCTAACATAGGGAAGAACAATTCACAAAACAAAATCATAATCATGTGATAAATGCAATGACAAGATTTCATTTAACTTGAAAGATATATAAGAACTTTGGATATTACGCACAAGATAGATTATTATAGCAAGATAAAAAGAATCTTAGTTTCAAAAACCAGTTGTTAATATGATATAGACGTTTTTCTAGAAAAGAAAATTATGTCACTAAAAGAGGTTAGAGGGAGGGAAACCATCAACGGTGTTTCTCCCTTTGACCGATTTAGATATGATAATCAATGGCTTTAAATCTCCAAAATCTAAAAGATTAAAAAAAAAACTAATCATATAGAAAACCAAACATAAAAGTAAAGCGAAAACAAAACAATCTAAAACACCAAAAAGCTATCACATAATAAAAATAACACAAAACTAATTAAAAAACATTTCAAGAAATTACGAAGCAGCAAATTTAAGCAAATATGAGCT
>NW_021368570.1:0-491 GCF_001605985.2 Dendrobium catenatum
GAATGTTGAACTCTGCAAGCAGATCCACCACGTAAGCGTTGTTATAGATTTTATTGACTATTTTAAATGTTCCCGCTCTTCTAGCATGTGATTTCTGGACGAATCCGTATCATTACTAAGTTACCAACCTTAATAGATTTAAATTGTCGTTTAGAATCTGCATGAAGTTTATACTTATTATTGCTCTCTTCAGTTAAGCGTGCAATTTTCTTAAGAAAGTTATGCAGATGTAATGTAAATGCAACATGTGATATGCGAATTCATATGTCTAAAATTCAAGACTCAACAAGATGAACATGCGGTGGTGCAAGAAACTTGATATGCAAGATGAATGAAATATGGATTCACGCATAACTTTTAAACAAAGAAAATTTTTGAAAGACAACGGACTACAAAACACACGCATAACAACATACTAACTCACACGAACACATAGCTAGAAAAGGTGGACGATTCACGAGAAGAGGGGTCTAAAGTGTTTGGTCTAAGGG
>NW_021368571.1:0-1381 GCF_001605985.2 Dendrobium catenatum
CAAACTTACAACTCAACTGCATATATAAAAAACCCACTTGTGCTAGTTCACAACTCATCTAATTTTCTAAAACTCATTGTTTTTCTAAGACAAATTATATGAATTTGTTCACTATAGATATTTTTATAAGAGACTAATGTCCTATTCATATCTACTAAATATTTTCCATGAATTAATGTACTATTCTTATCAATATAATATCTTTTTATTGATCGTGCCTTTCTATCGATTCTATATCCTAAAGGATACATTTTTCCAAACCTATAATGACTACCACCTTGTCTACAAATTATTAATTTGCTATATAAACTCATCATGTGATTAATGGCTATGATAAGATTTTTGTCCTATTCATAAGAATAAAATATTTGCTTTGAGTTTTCAATATCTAATTCACTAGTCTCTTAAATATTATTTAAATTCCTACAGTTTGGCTAAAATAAATTTTTGTGCTATCCAAATTCCTAATGGTTAGAGTTCTTCTAATGCAAATTGTATAATCCTTTTTCCTATTCAAAAATTTGTATGTAACTAATGTTCTATTCATATCAATAAAATATTTGATTTGACTATTCAAAACTTTTGTATGCACTAATTCACTAATATAATATATTTTTCTTAAGCCTGCTTCTTTATCATACTTAAAGCCTAGGGGAAGATTTTTTCCAAACCTATAATGATGGCATTTATGGCTACAAAAGATGCTTTTTCTATAGGAGATAGGATTAATGCTTAATCTCATCATGTGAGTTAACTAGCGGCTAATATTTGTTCTAATTGACTATTAGTAATTTGCCTAGAAAACATTTTTTGGCTAATGCATGTAGCTACAATTTGGCTACTATGTAAAAATTTGTATGAAACTAATATCCTATTCATACCTATATAATATATTTTTTCAATATTAGAACATTTGCATAAGACTATTGTTCTGTTTATACTAAGATAATAAATTTTTATTAAAGCTAATTGCCTGTGAATCAGGCTGGTTATCGGGATGATTTTTCTAAGACGATATTTTCTGCAAGTAGGAGTAGAAGTCATAATTATTTGGCTACTGAGCGTATCTTGGCATAAAATTATTTATTTCTAGAAGAACTTTATCATTTATCATTCTAATAAATCTAACTAAGTTGATACCTTTATTATTTTTAATATGCCTTCGTAGGGCTGCTAATATAACATCTAATTCTATATTAGCATGCTCGAATAAACTATCTTCTACTTCACTATTGATATTGTTGAGTTCGGCAACTATGTCTGAATAAAATGGTACTAAATTATTTCTAATGGCTATAGGTAAATCGTCACGAAATTGAAGAACCATTTTTTATAATTTATTTTATGGATATATCAAGATGTTTGAAAAATTATTTCTCCC
>NW_021368572.1:0-2218 GCF_001605985.2 Dendrobium catenatum
TCATGCGTATTTGAGTATAATGTCAGGTACTTAGCGAGGCCTAATGGGTGACAAGACAAGTTTTTGAATATTTTTCCATGTGTGAAGCCCAAAGGGGTGGGTTTATAAAGGTATTCAGCTCTCCTTCTTTGAGATTGAGATAAGGAGCCGCATAAGACCCTTGTTGATTCCTCTCTCCCTCTACGGTGTCTCTCGCTTTAATTGCATGGAAGTTCAAGCTGAGACCTCCGTCCCTTCTCCTTTCTCTAGTTCAAAGAGACCTTGAGCCCGAAGCCTTCTCTCCCAATGCTAAGAAGCCGTCGATCTAGCCAATCTGCCCGCCTTGGCTGTTAGCTTTGCTCAACTCCAGGTGCTGGTTTCCTTCTTCTCTTGACATCATCTTTTGACTTACTCGACTCACTATAGCAGAAGCCACTCCTCGCTCCCAAGGTGAGGGCCCTCTTCCTCTACAGGTCTTTAAGATAGGGTAGAAAATAACATGGATTTTATAGCATGTATGAATGTTATTGTAATTTCATAGCCATTTATTGAAAAACATGTTTAGTTGAAGTTTTATGATAGATCTGGTATCTTAATCAGATGGCATGATAGTGGACTACTCATTATCTATGAGTGTATTTCTGATGTAGAAATATGATCTTTTCTCTCTTCTTGTAATGTTATGAATTGGTAATATGTGAAGTAGGTGATCTTAGGGACTCCACGACTTGTATGAAAACTACAGTTGTTTTGATCACCTATTCATGAAGCATGCTATGTTGAATCTTTTCCATATATCCTAAAACTCAATCTATAACATGACAGTAAACTAGGTAATATCTATGACATTGCATAACATCTGATTATCATTAGTTGCATCCATCACTTAGTGCAACTTCATATTTAAATAAATACAACTATATCTACATGTTTAGTAAGAAGAATGATAATTATGTTGATATAAAGTTTTCTCTTTTAGAGAGGAGTAGGTGCACTTATTTCTCATCTTTTTGCTAATTTTATGAAAGTAAGATATGATAAAGATTGTTTATACTTCTTAGAGAAAGTTGCAGCCATGTGTTGTGGCTAAAAGATATTGATGTTCTTCTCCACTTAACGCCTTCTTCATTTCTATTATTATCGAAATAAGAGATGCTAAAGTCTGATTTTTCTCATGATTTCTATAAAACATAAAAGCTAAAATTAGCTTTAGTTTTTTTCTCCTTTCTTCATAAAGTTGAAATAATCAAGAATGAAAGTTTCCTCTGAGTAGCTCTTCATTATAAGTAATGAGGTGTTGAAATGTGCTCAATGGTTTATTAGCACATTTAATGCATTGCTATATGGATAGACTCAAAATAGGTTGTTGGAAGTTCGTCAAGGATATTAAGCCCTTATGAACTAGTCCCGATGCTAACTAAGAGGAGAGGGGGGGGGGGTAATTGGATACTAATAACTTCTTTAACTAAAAGAAAAAAAAATATTGCAAAGGAAATGAATTAAATCAATAATAAAAAAGATCAATAAGAGATTTCACCCAAGCAGTTAATCACAATAAAAATAAGTGCAGAAATAATAAATGAAAGAAATACACTAGATTTATATTGGTTGGTCAAACCTGACCTACGTCCACTCTTCAGAGGAACCCTTTGAGTATTGCACTAAATAACAGTGACTCTCCTTTAGCCCCCAATAGCTAGGTGGAGGAGCCCATACAAATACTTCCACCTTCTCTGGCAATGACAGAAGTAACTGGGTCATTTGACACTAAAGAGATCTGGGACCTCCGAAAGAGCACCGCAGCGAACGGGTCGATTGAAGGGACAGATTGGACCGTGCATACACTGACCATTGAGGATAAACTATCGCTAACACACCTCGATTGGTAGTAATATACACTGACCAAATCACGGTTTCCCCCATCCGATGCAAGAGCATCGAGTGGCGTTTAGTGGATGTGGGACCGAGTTTCCCACGGGCGCAAGCCCCCGTGGTTAATTACATCCCAGGCCAGAGCCTGAGAAAACTCTCGATATAGGATCATACATTATCATCTCCTAAAGTGGGATTGGCACATGGGTATAGACTATGAAATCCTATCTAAAAAGGAAAAAGGTCCGAAGGTGCTGAATCAACATGCGTGGCTCAAACCAGCATTCGGAGGCTCTTAGGGTACTATAAAAAGAAAACTGGAGAAACTAAAACCCAACACTCAATCACATGCGTGAGAGAAAGATGG
>NW_021368573.1:0-467 GCF_001605985.2 Dendrobium catenatum
TCTGTTTTTACTCATATCGGCCAGGACGATATTTACAGCGTCATAGAAGATCGGTCTAAAAACAAAAATCTTAACAATAATTCTTAATTAAGGCAGCCGTCATTAACAGATCGTCCTGGACAATTACCGCCAGACAATTAAGGAATTCTGTATTGTTTAATAATCAGCCAGGACGATCATTGATTGGCCTGGACGATATTCACAAATTATGCCTTAATTGATCAGGAAATTAAGGGAGTAATTAAGGATGATTGATACGATCATATTGTCCTGGACGACCGTAGGATTAGCCAGGATGATCTATTCAAAAACCTTAGTTACTTCTGGACGATAAATATCAGCCAGCTCAAATTCAGGGTGATGCTCTGGACGATTTTCCTCTGATTTTAACTGATCGGCCGGGACGATCGTGAGATCGGCCCGGACGATAAAGCCAATTTTAAATCGTCCAGCTTGCATTCAGGGCG
>NW_021368574.1:0-232 GCF_001605985.2 Dendrobium catenatum
AACCCTAAGGTAGAACACTTAGAGCTTTTTAGATTTTCAGTAAGTAATTTTTAAACTTTAAAATCAAGCCCCCATGATTTCTGTTTATATACACATCCTAGGTTTAAAATTTCAAGTGTTTTCATTGATCTGATTGATAGAATGAGTTAATTTTCAAATGTAGGTTTTGTTGCACCATCTGGTTCGCCTGTGTGAAATCTCAGCCGTTGATTTTATGATCAATGGCTTAGAT
>NW_021368575.1:0-232 GCF_001605985.2 Dendrobium catenatum
GGTGTCTCTTATGAACGCTACACTCTCTCACTTATCTGATTGTGTGCTGGATCTTCGTACAATGTTAAGACGTTAAACTATATATTTTCTCTACCGCCACGAATACTCCAGGACGCAACAAGTATGATGGTGATGTTAGAATATAGTTTTTCACAAATTATTTTGAATAATTTTATTCATATAATTTTAGTTTTTTTTGTTTATATTTATTAATAATATTACTTCTATCAAT
>NW_021368576.1:0-319 GCF_001605985.2 Dendrobium catenatum
GTCCAAGGTATGTTGGACCGTTTGAGATTTTAGAAAGACTTGGAAAATCTGCTTACAGACTCTTGCTTTCTGATTCGATGCCTGACGTGCACAATGTGTTTCACGTATCCACTCTGAGGAAGTGGGTTTCAGACTCTGAGAAGAAGGTATCAGCTGACGAGGTTGAGATTCAGGAGAATCTGGCGTATAAGGAAGAGCCAGAGTTGATTTTGGCGTACGACGTCCGAAAGTTAAGAAATAAAGAGATTCCGATGGTTAAAGTCCAGTGGAAGCACCGGACTGCACGAGAAGCAACTTGGGAAAAGGAGTCTGACATGAG
>NW_021368577.1:0-206 GCF_001605985.2 Dendrobium catenatum
GAAACAGAGAGCCAAATTCTCTGTTTTAACCTAAACCTCACACTAGTTTTGTTCAAATCCTACTCAAATCATTTCATAATTGGGATTAGTTATAATTAGTAGTAATTATTTATAATTAGTTGTTATAAAAATAGTTAATTATGATTAATTACAATTAATCATAATTAATTGTTATAAATAATAATTAATTATTATTGTTTATTGTT
>NW_021368578.1:0-225 GCF_001605985.2 Dendrobium catenatum
GCAGTGGAAAAACCTTTCAACATCACCCAAGCAGTACCAGTATGTATAATTGTAATATTATTCATCGTCTCCAAATATGATAAACAGTGAGTTCTATAGCCATCTTAGTGAGCAACGTCTGAATTTAATGACATCAGTGAAGAAGAAAATGAGGAGATAGAAAGAATTTATTATATTTTATTTCATTTCCAAAGAGTTTAAGCTGCCTATAGCAATTGATTGGGG
>NW_021368579.1:0-433 GCF_001605985.2 Dendrobium catenatum
TAGATTTAAATGAGAATTTGACTTTTAACAGGACATTACACAAGATGAAAAGTCTCTAACTCTAAGAAATTCTTCCTTATAGATATTTATACTTCTAATATAGCATTTGAAAGAAAATTGCGAATTTTCAAATTATTTTTAATCTTCTCTAGATAGTAGATTGTATCAAGTTATATCAATTATGCTAGATTACTTGAAGAAAAATATTAGAAAAGGCTCTCCTTCTTAACAATTCATGTAGACCCCATGTAGTGGGACAAAGGCTTTGATGGTGTTGTGTGTTGTATTAATTTTTCTTTAAATAAAGTTAGTGTCTATCCTACTAATTCTGAACCCATTGGTCTCTGTAGGTTTTTCCACTCTTCTTGTGTATACTGCTTTGGGTTGATTTGAAGAAGAACCTGATGGACCAGAAAGCTGAAAGGTATTTTCT
>NW_021368580.1:0-241 GCF_001605985.2 Dendrobium catenatum
CAATATTATGGGCCTTTATAAAGTTTCAAAATAATCTTATTATTCCTTCAGGTTACCTGACGTAGAGCTACATCAGATAGCCTATAATATGTCGCCAAGTGCACTTACACTTTACTGCGCGGCCCGACGACCCGACCCGGAACGGACCCAAGAGTTTGCGTAGCTCGGTATTGCTAGGTATTGATCGATTTTGCTCCACAAAAACGAAAAATACTATTATGTGAAGACCAATACCGAGCAA
>NW_021368581.1:0-330 GCF_001605985.2 Dendrobium catenatum
CCTTAAGTACGTCTCCAAGCTCCTGTTGACTACCTCTGTCTGGCCATCAGTCTGCGGGTGGTACGCTGTACTCCTTTTTAAAACCGTTCCTTGCAATCTAAACAATTCCTTCCAGAAATGGCTGAGAAACACCTTATCCCTGTCTGATACGATCGCCTTTGGTACTCCGTGCAGTCTGACTACTTCCTTGATGAATGCTGAAGCTACTGTCACTGCTGTGTAGGGGTGTCTGAGTGGGATGAAGTGTGCATATTTGCTCAATCGGTCCACCACTACCAGTATCATTGTGAATTCTTCTGAGCGAGGCAGTCCATCTATAAAGTCCATAGA
>NW_021368582.1:0-395 GCF_001605985.2 Dendrobium catenatum
ATCATCCTATACGATCAGTTCAAATTAAGCTCAATCAGCCAGGACGATTTGGAAGAGTCTGGACGACCAGAAGGTTTCTTTGTTCAGATCATCCAGGACGATAGGATATCGTCTTGTATGATTAGTTCAAGTTGTAGAATATCGTCCAGACCATTACCCTGAATGGATGTCTGTACGATGGAAAAATAACTAGATTTTCCAGGACAATCTCATGATCATCCGGGCCGATTAGTACAAAATAATAAATATCGTCCAGAACATCGCCCTGAATGGATGTATGGAAGATGCAAAAATAACTTGATCGTCCAGGCCGATTCAACTATCATCCCGAACGATTAGTTCAATTCAGTACATATCGTTCAGAGCATCGACCTGAATGGAACCAGGCTGATTTT
>NW_021368583.1:0-286 GCF_001605985.2 Dendrobium catenatum
TAGATAGGCTGCAATGAAAGATACACTTGTGCCCCTCTGTCTCCAATGCAAGTTAGGATAGCAGTCTTGAGATCTTCGGGTGAGTCCCAAGGGATGTGTGTCATTGACATGTCTATGTTAGTGAATCCCATAGATGAATGACGAGTCCCTTAAAATGAGTGAGAAGTATCCTATGAGAGTATGATTGAGAAGTCTAGTTGAGTGAGAAGTCTCCTATGAGACTAACACTTTACCAATTCTTGATATAGCAAATACATTAGCTTAATGGATAAATAAATGCCTAATA
>NW_021368584.1:0-261 GCF_001605985.2 Dendrobium catenatum
TGTAAGGGCTTCTCCGCCTAGCTGTGGGGGCTAAAGGTGCGATAATTGGAAGGGTGCCTCCAAGGAGTGAACGTAGGTCAAGGTTTGACCAAACTACTATAAATTTGGAGTGTTCTTTCTTATTATTTGCTTCCGCATTTAATTTTTGCATTTGGTTTTCTTTGTGGTGATTTGGTTTGAGTTTTATCTTTGATTTTAAAGTTATCCAATTCACCTCTCTCTTAGTTAGCCTTGGGCTAGTTCATAAGGGCTTAACATCCC
>NW_021368585.1:0-230 GCF_001605985.2 Dendrobium catenatum
AATCAACGCCAGACAATGCTTTTCAATTGGGGAATAATGACTTTCTACTCCAATCAACCTTCGATTGATATAGTAGAGTGCATTTTCTTTGCCTTCTTCATTGTTTTGGGCCAATAGTGCTCCGAGGGACTCTTCCAGTTCAGCCGTGTACAGTATGAGAGGCTTCCCCGAAATCGGCGCTGCTAGGATGGGCGGATTCAACATATATCTCTTGATGCTATCAAACGCCT
>NW_021368586.1:0-555 GCF_001605985.2 Dendrobium catenatum
CCTTTGATACTTTCAGTACATTAAGAATTAGGCTTGGAATGATTGATTTAAATGCATAGATAAAAATGTTTTTCTGCAAAATTGATATTTTATTTTTGTTTGTGTTAATTGTATTTTTGATTTTTTTGTTTTGTTTATTTTCTTTAAGTGTATTTAAGTGTGTTTCGTTATGTTTATTTATTTTTGTTTTGAGTGTGAAAATGAAAAATTTGTGATCATCATCGTCCAGGACGAAAATGTTTCGTACGAGACGATGTGTGAAAAATAATTAATTGCGTGATTTTAAACTGTCTTAAGAGCAGTTTTTTTAATGTTATTCGTCTGTACGATCATCATGATCGTCCGGGACAAAATATTTCTCAAACGACGGGACGATTGAATGCAGCAGTTGAATTGATAAGACAATTTTTATTATAAACTTCGTCCGTACAAACCTTTGGTTCATCCAGACGAACACATGTCGGTTCATGGCGGAGGACGGTTTCTAACTGCCATTAAAACGAGTTAAATTTCTGATCGTCTGTACGAACACATGTTCGTCTGTATGATCGTCTT
>NW_021368587.1:0-328 GCF_001605985.2 Dendrobium catenatum
GCGAATGGATTTTGCTTTAAGTGCGTTGATGGATTGAATTTCAATTTTAAATATTTAAAATTTGGGCTTTTTATGGAGCTTTGGATTTTGAGGATTTTTGGATTTTTGTGGATATTTAGGTGGAGCTTTGGAATATTTGGGATTTTTGGAATTTTGGGTGGAGCTTTGGAATATTTGAAATAAAACTTTGGATATTTGGGAGATATTTGAAATATTTGGGGAAAATTTGAAAATATTTGTGAACCCCTCCGGTTGAGATTTACATTCAACACGGCCATCATCGGGGTGTTTAGGGGTCATTTCTTTTTATGGATCGAACCTTGTCAAC
>NW_021368588.1:0-300 GCF_001605985.2 Dendrobium catenatum
CAATCTGCCTTCTGAAAATTCCCCCAGAACCTAATCTAGTTAAAACTCTCTATCGCATCGTCACACAAACATTTTAAAAGGAAAATTGACGGATGGCGTGGAAAGGCCGAGATCACACATTCAAAATGGAATTTTTCGGAGCCCACACCGAGCGGCACAGGCGGAACCAACAGGGGGCCAAGGAGGAGTTTTGGGAGGGAAATTTTGAATGTGAGGGACTGTTTAGACAATTTGTAAAACTCCTTTATGGTTAATTAGAAGGTTAGGAGGAAAAGGGGGGATTATCTTGAATTTGAATTT
>NW_021368589.1:0-268 GCF_001605985.2 Dendrobium catenatum
GTTCTTCAATTTTATTAAAAGATCATATTGGTCTTAATTTTTTTTTAAAAGAATCAAAATAGTTCCATGACGGGGACCATTTTAAATTACTGCTTTCAAATGTTTCTAAGTTGTGAAACCCGTATCTTTAACTGTTTTAGTGCTATTTAATACGAGAATTACTGAGATGCACTTACAAATTCTTTAGGATAACAATAAAGCTACCATGGTGTGGAGATAAGAGAGCAAGTAAAATTGTTAGGATTTTCTATTTAATAGGGCTAATCTA
>NW_021368590.1:0-311 GCF_001605985.2 Dendrobium catenatum
GTCCTAAAAGCTCTTGAGATGAATGCAATATAAATTATACACTCATCTAAAAATAAAATCAAAGTTTGTAATACCCATCGTAGCAAAATTTTGGTCAAAATATATGCTCATCCAAATTTTTTTCAAGTATTTTTTCATATATTTTTTTATGGATTATTCTTACTAGTAATCTTACAGAAAACTAGCCCAAGTTAACTGAAGTATGATACTTAAATATGTATTTTTTGTCGCATATTTGTTCTTCTGTTTTATATTTAAATACTGAAATTTTATACTCAATTATCTTAATGAAATGTGTAATATTCGTTCTA
>NW_021368591.1:0-438 GCF_001605985.2 Dendrobium catenatum
GGTTTCAGTTGACTTGATGGATGCCCAGACTAGTACCCCAGTTGTTACAGCTGACACTCCTACCACAGCCAGTTTAGTTCAAGATTCAATAACCACTACCCCTGTTGCCCCAGTTGATGATCCCCAAGGTCCGTGTGTTATTCCTAGGCTCCTTAGTCACGTGTCTGAGGACCTTACCTTGCCAGATGTAGGAGCTATGACTTTGCAAGCTCCTGCTTCTCCCCCCGAGGTATATGTCCCTCTCCTCGTAGAGGATGCCACTCTTCTGACTACCAGTTCTGGGATAGTCGAAGAGGAGAGAATTGACCAGGATCTGGAAATGGAAGATGAACTGGATATAAAGTCTCAACCAGATCCTAATCCAAAACTTACAGAAATTATTGCCCGCCTGGATTCTGAAGAATTATTCGATATGGCTGAATACAAAGGATACCTACC
>NW_021368592.1:0-286 GCF_001605985.2 Dendrobium catenatum
CAGTGGCTGGTATTTTTGGGTCTCTGGATGGTCTTTTGGCAGCCAGAATCTTTTTTGAAGGGTGATGATGACTGCTAGTTTATCTATGCTTCCCCTTGGACTGTCGGATTTGACAATCAGGGGATCCCTTACATCTTTTTAGATGATTTTGTTGCCTGGGTTTTTATTGCTCTATGCATCCTGACCCTTTGGTTTCTCCTTCTCCCCCCTCTTCTTCTACTGTTTTATTATTTTGAGTTTTTAGAGCAGCATTTTGGTGCCTGCTTTGATCTTTTGACTTTTTTTC
>NW_021368593.1:0-571 GCF_001605985.2 Dendrobium catenatum
GCGAAAGATACATAACAAATGCAAATACCCATTGACACTAAAGGAAGATTTGTTATATGCATATTGATACGCTTACAAGTGTCAATCAGTGGCGGGTTGTGAGTGTTGCAACATTCTCACGATCAACTACCATTCAATAGCAAACAAATATATCAGTCCAGTGTAATTGAATAAGAGTAATATGTAGCAAGTACGAACATCCGTAAGCCCTTGTTGAAGATTCATCATACATGCTAAACACCACTTACGAGCAAAGTTCCAAAGGAATATTGCAAATGCAAGTTCCTACGAGTTTCTATAAGAGATCCGGTATAAACATTAAGTGACATCTACGAGCAAATACATAAGTCTTTCAGCAAATACGAGCTCCTACAGGTTAAGGCAGGAGATTAGTTAGTGCACTATGATTTGCCTATAAAAATCAACAAATAGTGCACGACAGTCTACCTGTACGAAGCAGCTAACAACTCTATTCAGAAGCTGCTACGCCACGCCACCGGATCTGCAACATTCGTACGAGCAGACAGAAGGCATCTATTCCAAAAATACCCCCTGCACGTGCACTATAAAT
>NW_021368594.1:0-356 GCF_001605985.2 Dendrobium catenatum
CAATTTGTAACAACTCAGACTTACTCTCTATTTGTCATCCTCCTCTACTTCCTCTTGTTATTATTCACTCTATTGTTTGTGTCAATATCGGACCCGACCCGAAAATTTTGCGTTTGGGTTGACCCTAAACCGAAATGGGTCAAGTTCGGGTTCAATAATTTGACCCATTTTAAAAATCAGGTCGGGTTCGAGTTGACCCATCAACCCAAAAATGACCCATTTTTTACCCGAAAAACCGTTTTGACCCGGGAACCTGAGATTGACCCATTTTTTATCCGTTCTTGACCCGAAAAGCTGGGTTTGACCCTTTTTTGGACCCGAAAACTAGCATTTTTTGTCTGAATCGGATCGGGTCG
>NW_021368595.1:0-211 GCF_001605985.2 Dendrobium catenatum
TTAGGCAAAATCATAAATTTCGAAATCAAGCCTTTGAAAATATCAAGTGATACCTGAATTCTTCTAAGATTTAAAGGTTTGAAAGAGAAGTAAGCTTGCTTTCTTGTGAGTTCACTTTGTGTCTCTTGTTAATTAATTGGTGCACTTTATGATTCTTTTAATTTTTAATATACATTATGTTTCTTTTAATTTTTTTAGTGATCATTGGACA
>NW_021368596.1:0-323 GCF_001605985.2 Dendrobium catenatum
CTCCCCACTGGTGCTGCCTGACTGGCACTCTGCCCGTCGGTCATGTCTGAGTCTGGCTGATCCATACAGAAAATCCAGAAAAAATTCGGAAAACTATCACAAAAATAACATAATAAAAAGCCAAACAAACCAAAACTATCCCAGACAGACTCACTTACAGATCACTTCCTATAGCTCTGTTTTACAATTCAACCAAATTCCAAAACCTGGCTCTAATACCACCAAAAGCTTGTCACGACCCGACCTGACCGGGACGGATTCCGCTCGCACCGGGTCGCAACCATCTTAAACAAACAGACCAGGATCTGGCTTTGGAATTTGTT
>NW_021368597.1:0-1361 GCF_001605985.2 Dendrobium catenatum
CAGAATCTTTTCTTGAATGGAAATAATTAATTTCCTGCAATTTTATTTTATTTTTAAATAAAATGCTCTTTATTTATTTCCTATTCCATTTTTTCACCAATAGGAAATTATTTAATTTTGGCCATTACAAAATTTCGAAAATTAATTAAAAAGTCAGAAATTTGTCTCTGAAACCTCTTATGAAAAAACTATAAATACCCCCCTCAGGGGCTAAGGAGAAGGCACCACCTCTCTTTAGCCGGTTCAAAATTTCTCCTATGAAGTTAGGAGAAGTTGGACCGGTTAAAATAAAAATTTTTTGGCCGGCGGCGATCAAGGCCCGGTACTCTCACACAGGCTCCAATTCACTCCTATTGGGGGAAAAACTGTCCAGCAAGAGTTTAAATACCAGCGGCGGCGATCAAGACCCTATAGTTGCAGTTTTTCCTTATTAGGAAGCGAATGTCGTCCGCCATGGCCGAAGGTGCCTCGAATGGTATAAAAAAAGGTGGTCATGGCGCATCTAATAGGAGGGGAGCTTCAAAGAACTAAGAGGATCTTCCAGGCATATTCTTTCTTCCTTCTTCTCATTTTCTTATCCTCGTCGTATTAAGCCTTGAGCATTATTCATTCATTTATGTATGCCCCTCCAGGTGACAGGTCACTAGATGCGTTAGATGTTATTCCTTCTACCCATAAAGTGATTGAGCCGGCACAAGCTCCTCAAACTGCCCAATGACTTAGTGATGGATGCTCCTAAAGAGTCTAATCGACCACGATATCCTCCAAGTGGATTTATCACCATGTACGAGATGACGTTGCGGGTGGCGGTCAGGCAGAAGTCTGAAAAAAATTTTGCGATGGGCAGAAGTCCGACAAAATTCCCGCTATGGGTAGAAGTCCAGTGATGGGAGGAAGTTCAGTATTGGGCATAAGTCTAATAAAGGTATATCAACGGGCAGTAGAGCATATGTTAATAGAATCTGCCAAAGATATATGACATATCCAGGGTTACATATTAGAATATTTGCTCGATGACGTTAGCCCATATAGAAGTGGTCGAGAAAATCTACCAAAGATGTAAGACCTATCTGGGGTTGTATGCCAGAGCCCTGCTCGATGAATTTAACCCGTATGGAAGAGGTCGAGAGAATCCACCAAGGATGTAAGACCTATTCGAGGTTATATGTCTGAGCTTTTGCTCGATAACGTTAACATGTGTGAAAGAGGTCGAGAGAATCCACCAAAGATGTAAGACCTATATTAAAGATTGTATGTCAGAGCTTTTGCTCGATGATGTTAACCCGTGTGGAAGAGGTCGAGAGAATCTACCAAGAATGTAAGACCTATTCGAGATTGTATATCAGAGCTTTTGCTCGATG
>NW_021368598.1:0-208 GCF_001605985.2 Dendrobium catenatum
TTGGGTTTTCCACGTAAAAACTCTTGGTGTTCACTCCTTCTTTCTGTTTGTATGTTAAACTTACGTGCAACGCTCGGACGCGAATTTACAAACTCTACCGCCGCGTATTTTCTAACACGCAACAATTTTGATTGTATTTAAAATATATAAATTTATATGATTTTGAATTATAGATAATATGAAATGTATAATAAAATAATAATATACT
>NW_021368599.1:0-541 GCF_001605985.2 Dendrobium catenatum
CACTGTGGATGATGAAATCATGCCAGTTCCCCGGTACTTTTCCCCTGTTGTAGATAATTTTGTTGAGCGAGGCATTGTCCTTTCGACTTGGTCAGGTAGACAGGCCCAACAGAAGGCCCGTATTTGGCGAACTGATTTTCCTCGAACTGGGCAGGGTATAGGCTTTTCTCAAGAGAATCAGTCCCCTTCCACCAACATTCGTGTTGTTTCTCATTCCTATCCGGTTGTTTCCATCTCTGATGATGAAGACCCGTAGGAGAATGAGGGCAAGGTCCTTGAAGCTCCATGTGAGTTTGAAGATGGCGCCAGTTCTATCATGGATGAGGTGTGTGAGATTAATTTGGGCACTGAATCAGATCTTCGGCCTATCTTTCATAGTGCTTTGCTATCCGAATCAGAGGCTCAAGAGTACGTTGCACTCATTTTCGAGTTTAAAGATTGTTTTGCCTAGAACTACACAGAGATGCCCGGTTTAGATCCAGAAGTAGCAGTCCATAAGTTAGCTATTAGTCCTGATGCAATCCCTGTTAAACAGTCACCT
>NW_021368600.1:0-741 GCF_001605985.2 Dendrobium catenatum
AAGTCTTGATGAAGGAGGTAGTGTTCCCATTGTTTCAGCGCCCTCACTACCGCATACAACTCTTGCTCATAAAATGTCCATTTTTGGCGAGACGGACTCAGCTTCTCGCTGAAATATTCCACTGGCCTTTCTTCTTGATACAATACAGCCCCAATACCAATTCCGGATGCATATGTATCAACCTGGAAGGGTTTTTCAAAATTAGGTAGAGCCAAAACAGGGGCCAAACTCATAGCAGACTTAATACTTTCAAAACTGTTTTGCTATGTGGTTGTCCAGGTGAACGAGTGTCCCTTCAGGACATCGGTAATGGGGGCCATGATCATACTAAACCCCTTTATGAAACGCCTGTAGAAATTGGCTAACCCGTGGAAGCTGCGGATATCTGATAAAGAACGGGGCGTGGGTCATTCTCGGACAGCCGTGACCTTCTGTGGATCTACTCGGACCCCCTCCCCGGAAACAATAAATCCCAAGAAGTAGACGGTATTCGTTGCGAATTCACATTTGGGTAAGTTCAAATATAACTTATTATCTCTTAGAACTTGAAAAAGTTGAGTTAAGTGCATCAAGTGTTCTTCAATGGACGTGCTATAGACTAATATGTCATCAAAGTAAGAAACACAGAATTTACCGGAAAAGGGTTGGAGAGCCTCGTTCATAAGCCTCATAAAAGTGGAGGGTGCGTTACATAGCCCGAACGGCATGACTTTCCACTCGTAAAGCCCCTCCCTTGTCTTG
>NW_021368601.1:0-379 GCF_001605985.2 Dendrobium catenatum
GCTATTTTAGGCAAATAACAAGTTGCTGATCTCATTAAATTGAGGGCAATTTGTTGTGTTGTGCAAAAGAAAGTTTGGGATTATTTCCCACACCTCTTTTTTGTCACTATCATTCTTTTGAGAACCATATTGTTTTGGATGTGATGTAGGTGTTCATTGTTGTTTTGACTGTTAGATAAATATTCCAGATTTTATTAGTTTTGTTTCTTTAGCATTTTCTTTAGTTTGTTAGCTTGTGTGTGGCTTATCCTATAGCCTTGTTTTTCTTTAAATAAGCCCTTTGGGTTGTATTGGTTTGATGCCATATTAAGAAACATTTCTCTGTTCTGCTTTCGTTTTTCTCGGTTTTTCCATTTCTTCAAGAAGCCGTGACAAGCTT
>NW_021368602.1:0-379 GCF_001605985.2 Dendrobium catenatum
GATCTAGGACGAATAGAAGAAAAATGTTCATATCATCCAAGACGATTATAAATCGTTATGTACCATCAGTTCAAATCACAGTCTATCGGCTAGACAATCGCTCTGAAAAGAATTCTGGACAATTCAAAAATAGCTTGATCGTCCTGGCCGATCTCACAATCGTCTATGATTATTTGTTCAATTCAGAGAGAAATCGTCCAAAGCATCGCCCAGAATTTGAGCTGGCCGATCCCGATCATCTAGAGCATCGCCCGAAATTTAAGCTGTCTGATATCGATCGTCCAGGAGAAACTATGGTTTTTTAGACAGATCTTCCCGATCGATCTTGCGATCGTCCAATAGGATGTGATAGTATCAATCATCCTTAATTACTTTCTTT
>NW_021368603.1:0-366 GCF_001605985.2 Dendrobium catenatum
TTGAGAGAGACTTCTGCCACATCTAGATGCATCTTTTTCTCCTCCACCTCTGAATCGCTTCCCCCACCTTCTTCGTCTTCCTCATCTTCACAAACGAGGAGAACTTGAAGAGTTCGATCCTTGCACTTATGCCCTGGCATGTATTTTTCATCACATCGGAAACACAACCCTTTCATTCTCTTCTCTTGCATTTCCTTGTCAGTGAGCCTCTTGAACTGTCACCCATTTCCTCCTCCTATTGCTTTTTCCTTTGGAACTTCCTTCATCCCTCCTGGGGAAGCTCCCTTGGTGGCTAGGTGGGTAGTCGTCCACCTGTAAGTGCCTCCTGACCTTCTCCAGGTTCTTCTGATTTTCGACCAGCTGTGC
>NW_021368604.1:0-294 GCF_001605985.2 Dendrobium catenatum
CTGATCAGCCCACCTGAGCTTCGAACCTTGCTCCACTCATCAAAAATCATCGCCGCAGAGACAACAGTTTAAAAAGCTTTTATTTATTTATTTATATTATAACTTAGCTTGCGGGGGATTTGCAGCGGCAATTTCGGCAACAAATTTGTGGCGGAATTTCTTTCGTAAATCTGCTGCAAAAAATTTCAACATTAAAATATGTTGCAAATCCATCGACATTTACAATGGACATTATTCTGCCGTAATTCCACTACAAAAAATTTGACTTTCCTATAATGAATAGCTAGGTGATAT
>NW_021368605.1:0-353 GCF_001605985.2 Dendrobium catenatum
ACACTTTAATTTCCATCAAGCTTGTCGGTTTTAAGTATAGTCATAATTCAGACATTAATTACAATGTCACTTCATCATAAACATTAAATTGCACTCTTAAATTTATAGCACAATTAACTCAATTTCAAATATTGAATCATCCGTTAATTTAATAATTATATATAAAATAATTCTTGAAAAAAAAGTTCATAATTTTTATTAGATAATTCTATTACCACTAATTACATCTAAACTATGTACTATTGGTTAATAAGTTATATGAAGAGCTCTTAGCAAATTAATTTTATTCGATCCCCAAAAAAATTATATTTTTCCTAAAAAGAAAAACCTAGATTTCATTCAAAATTTTCAAG
>NW_021368606.1:0-275 GCF_001605985.2 Dendrobium catenatum
CCATTCAGAAAATAAATGCATGTAAGTAAGAATATAATCAAACAGAAAATCTAATAATAGCAATTATAAAGCATGTGCATGTAGTAAATATTGCATAATAAAAGAAAATGTCAGCCTAACCTAGGGCTAGAAGTCATGTCCTAACCAAACAAGTCTAAGGTGTTTGTAGGCTGTGCAGTTTTGGATAGATCCTACGTAGGATGATTTAGTTGAAATTATTTGTATTTTGATTTGTTAAAGGGCAAAAGGGATATTTTAATTGAAGTTGAAATATT
>NW_021368607.1:0-322 GCF_001605985.2 Dendrobium catenatum
TGGACAGTGGATGCTCTCGACATATGACTGGTGATGCCAGTCAATTTATTGTACTAGAGTCCAGGACTGGAGGCAAGGTTTCTCATGGAGACAACACCACTAAGAAGGTGGTGGGAGCAGGTATAATTGGTAATTACAAGAACCTTATGATTGAAAATGTTTTGTTTGTAGATGGATTGATGCACAACTTGCTCAGCATCAGTCAATTCTATTACAAAGGCTTCATCGTACAATTCTTTGTAACTCATGCATTGTAAGTTTAAGTAACAACACTATTTTGCAGGGGAAGAGGATCAACAACGTCTACATGCTTGATTTAAAT
>NW_021368608.1:0-317 GCF_001605985.2 Dendrobium catenatum
GTTGGATTTTTGACGAAATTTAAAACATTCTAAGAAATAATAATACATTTATAATTTTATCCTTTTAATAATTATTTGTAAATTAAATTAACTAATTTTATAATTTATTATCAAATTAAATTAACTAAATTAAATATTATTAAAATAAATAAATAGTTTTAATAATTATTGTTAAATGTTAATTTAAACTGACTAATTTAAAAATAAATTTCAAGATACAAGAACTCCATTAGATTTTTTTTTCGGCCAAGTGGATAGGCATTAGTAATTCTTCGGAGAAGCAGCGTTCAAACCTCACGCAGGTAGCAGTCAAGCGT
>NW_021368609.1:0-324 GCF_001605985.2 Dendrobium catenatum
CTGCATTCAATCGTCTCGACGTTTGAGAGAAAAAAAAAATTTCGTCCTGGACGATCATCAGATCGTACAGACGAACTAATTAAAAATTACTCTCAAAACGGTTAAAATTCTCGCAAACTAAATTTTGCACACATCGTCCAGTACGAAAAATTTCATCCCGGATGATTTCCACACATTTTTGAATTTTTTATTGAAGAAAATCAAACAAAACATTCAAAGCACACAAAAAAAGACAAAACCACAGACTAAAATAAACTCAATCAAAACACTCAAAAATAACAAAATTTAAAACAAAAATCAAAGACAAATAAACTAAGAAAACAT
>NW_021368610.1:0-315 GCF_001605985.2 Dendrobium catenatum
TAATACATAAGTATAGGGAGACCCACTGACCACCCAAACGAGACCTCAAGACGATTTGAAAATAATTTGTATCCTGAAAATAATTATCATACAAATTGAGTAAATAATAATCAAATGATCAAATAATGCCCCAAAAACAGAAATCTGCCAAAACAGCCAAAATCAATGACTGGAAATAGTTCCAAAATAAAGTACGCATTTTTCTGAAAAGATCAAGGGGTTACACGTCAAAATCCGACTTAAAACGGCGAAGATGCGAATTTCCGAAGTTTAAATATAACAAAATAATGTTTTTAAATAGTGTTGTTTAAATAC
>NW_021368611.1:0-243 GCF_001605985.2 Dendrobium catenatum
TTCATATGTCCACATCCATCATATCAAAACCCTTTTAATCAATATCAAACATTTTTGTGATTTGTCCATATTTTATTTGTGTATATTTTCATCTCATTTTTTATATGTCAAAAGTGGTAGTACTTGGCCCACTACTAATAAATCAGGCTTTCGCAGCACTTTTTCTAACCTACAGCAGCGGTTTAAACACCTACAAAATTATTTGCAGCGGTTTAAATTCTGCTGCATATCCGCCACATCTGC
>NW_021368612.1:0-23630 GCF_001605985.2 Dendrobium catenatum
GAAAACAAGTGAAGTCTCTTTAAGTTCTAATAAGGATCCTTAGAATAGTAAACCATTAGAAATTCTTCACATGGATCTTTGGACCAGTAGGAACTGTACATTCTAGGAGGGAAGGTATACGGATTTGTTATTGTGGATAATTTCTCAAGATTCACTTGGGTTAGATTTCTTTTTCATAAAAGTGAATCGTTTGAGAATTTCAGAAATTTTCACTTGGATTCAAAGAAACTAGGGCCTTGGTATGAGAGGTTGAGCACCTTCCACTTAAAAGAACTTTTGAAAAGAAGTGGTGGATACAACTCTCTTTTTTAAAGAAATTTGGAAAGGATATACTCATTGTTTCAATTTTTAATGTGGATGATATCATTTTTGGATCTCAAATAAAAATCTTTGTATGATTTTTCCTAAAACAATGAGTAGTGAATTTAAAATGAGTCTAATGGAGATTTAAATTACTTTCTAGGTTTTAGCATTAAGCACTGAGGAGGCTATATTTCTTAGTCAAACTAAAATATATTAAGGACATCCTCAAAAAATATGGGAAATGGCAATGCTAAACCTGTTAGTACACCAATGAGTTCCCTCGTTTAGTTTGGTAAGGACTTAAAGGGAAAATCTGTTGATCAAAGAATTTAGAGGGATAATTGGATCTTTACTTTACTTGACTGCTCAGACCAGATTTATGTTCAGTGTTTGATTATGTGCTAGATTCAATCAGATCCAAAATCACATTTGACAGCAGTGAAAAGAATTTTAAAGATACTTACTAGGAAACTCAAACTTAGGAATTTGTTATCCTAAGTTTAGCTCTTCAATTTGAAATTGTTGGTATATTCAGATCTGAAATTTGCAGGCTGTAGAGTGGATAGGAAAAGCACTTCTGGAACATGTCAATTCATTGGAAAAATTCATTAGTTTCTTGGTCTAGTAGACACAAAATTCAGTAAGCCCTATCTACTGCAGAGCAGAATACATTGCATTAGGAAGTTGTATGGCACAAGTACTTTGGTAAAAAAAACAGTTGATCGATTTAGGTTAACTATAGGCACTATTACAATTTATTGTGACAATACTATGCTATTGCATTCAAAAAATCACTATTCAAACATTCTAGAGCCAAACATATTGAATAAGGCATCATTTCATAAGGGATCAATGTATCCAAAGGGAGAAATTAAACTTACACATGCTTTCACTGAAAATCAACTTGCAGACATTTTACAAACCTTTAACCTTTTGATATCTTTAATCATTAAGAACACAGGCCTTGGTGGTTTTTGATTGAATGCTTAAATAAATGTCTTTGAACATTGATATTTATGTTTCTTAGTTTTTTGTTTTTGTTTGATTTGTGATTTTGTGTGTTTTGAATGAGTTTTATTTTATGAGTCTTGGTTTTTGTCTTTGTTTTTCTGTAATTTTTGATGTTTAGTTTGTTTTATTTGATAAAAACTCAAAATCCAAATATTATGGAAATCGTCCGGGATGAAATTTTTCGTACTGGACTTATGTGTGGTAAATTTCATTTGTGAGATTCTAACCGTTTTGAGAGCAGTTTTTAATTAGTTCGTTTGTACGATCTGAATGATCGTCGCAGGCCCAAAATTTTTTCTCTCAAACGTCGGGACGATTGAATGAAGCGGTTTGAGTGGATAAGAAAGTTTTAATTGTGACGTTCGTCCGTACGAACTTTTTGTTCGTCCGACGAACAGACGTCTTTTCATAGTGGGGACGGTTTTCAAATGCAATTAAAACGAATTAACTTTGATGGTCTGATATAAAATTTTTTCGTCTGTACGATCGTCAAGTCGAAAAGCCTGACGAAAGGTCGCATCATAAATTGTGTTTTGATTACGAAAAGCCGTTACATTTTGGACGAATTGGATCGTCTGTTACAAAATTTTTTTGTTCAGGACGACGATAATTTTTTCGTCCACGGACGAACTAATTTTCGTCAAGATGAACGGTATCACTTTTCTTTAATATGAAGCCTTTCTAACTCACAATCCATCATCCAAACTTCACTTTTCAATCGCTTTCGACTTCAAATACGATAATGGCCTCCTCAAGCAAGAGAACAAAGGTGTTGGGAAAAAACCCACAGGAATGCCTCTATAAACTTCCTGTCAAAAGCAAATGAGGAATCCTTCCTGTTTGCCTCTGCAAAAATAACTCCCTCTCGCTCTGAATTCAAACGAGATTCACTTCAGGTGCAGCCTTTTTGCTTCCACCCAGTTTGGATTCATTCTTTCTCTCGTCACCTTTACAACAAACAACCTTTCTCTATTTTCCTAGCCAAATGAGTTTCAATTCACGGACACTCATGTATAACTTTTTTGTTTTTAAACAAAAAGTTGAAAATCACCAAGCAACGACATAGGTGCCTTATCCTGAACATTAAGAACTGAAGGTTATAGAGCCCACAACCCTTATGATAAGACACATTCAAATAGGTATGATGTCAATAAGGGTGATTAGACAAAGTGGCCTAACATATCTTTGCTAAGAGTCTCGGTATGACGAAAATACCCGAATCATCCAGCACATCCTCGATCTTCATCATTCCTAAAGCTGGTGGATAGGATCAATATTACCCCACTCCTTTCTGTTCTAACCTTTTTGATTATGGATTGTAAGCCTATCGTGAAGCCAACTTATCCTAAGACCATCTTTATGGGTTTCAGAAATTGGGCATGCAGAATAGAGAAGAAACAAGAAACATGCTCATTAGGACACTAGTTACATACATTTTGAAAAAGAAATACAATTAGTGCTCCTGAGCAGATGAATAATAAGAGCCGGTCTACTTACAAATGATGCTTCCTTCAGAGCAATTTTCAGAGGAGGAAAAGGAAAAAGCACATGCAGTGCGTTCTGAAGAAGAAGAAGAAGAAGAGAGCAAACTTCTGCACCTCCAATTAGATTATAGAATTGATTGAGAAATTGATAGACTTTGAGACTCATGTTGATCAAAGATTTGATCAATTGATGTCAACTTCTGAAGGCAGCAACAAGACATTGGTAGTATAGAATGAAGTTCATGAAATAATATAATGTTACGTTGATGGCCTCCTACTTCAACTATTTGGTGGCATTGCCTCTCTCCTCCAGAAGAATAGAGAATGAGAGATGAATTTTCCTTATTATTTTGTTTTGATGTTTGTTGTGTTAGGTTTATTTTAAGTGTTTGATTAGTTTGTTTTTTATTAAAAGTTCAGTGTATTTTTTTTTGTTATTTTTGACTATGTGGTAAATGATATTGATAATCTTTTCAATAAATATCAATATATTGTATAGTAAGTTGATATAATTTTGGTTATTTTTTAAATGTTTTAATTCTTATGAAATTCATTAGTCTTTTTATCTAATTGTGCTTAAATTAGATTGATGATTTGAGATTAATTACATTAGAAAATCTAGTCTTTCATAAATTTAAAATTTTATTTATAACTTGTATGAATTAAGAATTTTTAATCTCATGATCTATTCATTTAAACTACATAAAATTTAATATTATTAATTGCAATTTAGATTTTCTTTTTTTTATATTTTTGCTCAGTGGATAATTTATGCATCTTAGACAAATTATGAAATTTTAGATTATTGATCTTGGAAAGATTGGTTTTAATTACTCTGAAAATTATACAAAGAAGTTAACAAAAATTCAAAAGGGGAAAAGACGCAATAGGTTGGCAAATGTGAAAAAGATGCACAAAATCAAGCCCAATATAAAAAGATGCACAAATATGTGTAAAATTTGAAAAAGATGTGCAAAGCGCACATGTGGTAATCCTTTCTTTCTCAAAATTCTTTCTATCTCTTAATTTCAAATTGATCTTATGTCCATTAATATTCTATTGAATTTCTAAAATATAAGAATGTTTTTATTCATCTGTCTCTTGTAATGATTTTCTATAATTCAATGTCTAAATTGAATCATGTCTTTGAATTAAAATTCTTCTTATACTTATAATATATATCACTTCTTTAATTCTAATGAATTTCTATGATTTATCTAATTTTGATTAGTTTTAGATTGCATACCTCATGTCAATCAACTTTTAAGATTAAATTTTCTAAATGAATTTCATATAATTAAACTTACGATTTCTGTCATTCCTTCTTCACTTTTGTTGTTGTCAAAAGGGGGAAAATTATTATGTTTGTATGCTTTGTTATTATTATTTTGTATATTTTGTTTATTGTGTTTGTATATTTTGTTTGCATTTTGATTTTTTTTATTGTCTTGTATTTTTAATTTTTAATTTTTTTATTTTTGTTAAATTTTTGAAAACAAAAAATTTTTTTCTTTGGTTCAAAATGCCTTTTATTTTCATATATTTCATCAATTCAGGGGGAGTTTAGGAGATCTATTTAAATTAAAATCATAACAAACAATAACTGTTTTGCCATCATCAAAAAGGGGGAGATTGTTAAGATAGTTGCTATTTGCATGCCTTACATTTTTGCAACTTGTATAGTTTTGATGATTCCAAACATTATTGTTCAAATGTGTAGTTATCTCCTAACATTTTTAGAAGATTTGTATTTGCTCTTGTGTGTACTAACATTTCAGGAAAATTGAACTCTAGAACTAATGATGACTTCAAATCAAAATTCAACATGAGATACTTTGTGAATTTTAAGCTTGTACTTTTTCTTGAATAAAATTGAAAGGGAGTGATTGTAATTTTGAGTGAATAAAACATATACACACAACATAAGGAGATCATATAAAATTTATACTGATCGTAGGGATGATATCAGATCGTAAGGGACGATCAGACAGTTATCTCCTATTGAGACACATGAACGAATACGAACTGGCTTGAAAAAATTTTCTAAGTCCTATTCGTCCGGGACGAAATTAATTATCGTCCAAGACGATCTGGTCTCTGTAAAATTTTTGTCCAGCAAAATTAATTTTCGTCAGAAAATGATTTTCTCTCTATAAAATTTTCGTCCAGACAAAATTAATTATCGTCCAGGACGATCTGGTCTCTGTAAAATTTTTTATCCCAGAGAAATTAATTATCGTACATGATGATTGGTCCTCTGTAAAATTTTCGTCTAGACGATTAACCGACTTATACAGTTTTCAGCAGTTTCTAGAACCGACCTTGTAATAACCGTTCGTACCGGATGAATCTTAGTTCGTACAGGACGATCAGTGTGTACGAAGACATTTCGTACACATATACAAATAGGGTCGTTTCAAAGCGTTTAAGTAAAATTATCCAGGACGATCCACGATCGTACGGGATGATCTTCTACGTACAGAATTGAAAACTTGCAATTTTTTTGGCGGTTTTTCTTGTCTTTTGTATATATAGTCCAAATTAGAATGTCACCCAATCTTTTTGTCATTTAATCTTCGTGCCTTTTGAGAGAATAGTCAAGGAGAGAGTGTAAGAGTGCATTCAAAGGAGGATTCCTACCACTGGAGCGTGAATGCTTTACTTAGAGTTTAAAGGTAAGAATCTCTACTTGTGAATTGGGATTACTTCACTCTTTTCTTTCTTACTTCTAGATTCTTGTGAGAAGATCTTGTCAAGGAGATCTGGTTCGCTGCCGACACTTGGAGAGTGTGAACACCGAAGGGTTCTCTGCCCACACTAGGAGAGTGTGAAAGGACGAAGGGTTCTCTGCCCACACTAGGAGAGTGTGAAAGGACGGACGATTCTCTGCCAACACTAGAAAAATTGTGTAAAAGACGACGGTTCTCTGCCGGTACCGGGTAGTGGTGAAAAAGAGTATTTTTGTAAAGGCTTATCCGCCTTGATGTGGGTGCAAAAGGGAGTCACTGATATTAGTGCAATACTCAGAGGTGCCTATGGGAGTGGATGTAGGTTGGTTTAGACCGAACACTATAAATCTGGTGTCATTTACTTTACTGTTTTTATTTCCGCATTTTATTTTTAGCTTTAAAAACCTCTGTGGTTGAAAAACCTTTCACAAAAACTTAAAAGAAATTTTCATTTCGGTTCAACTCATTTTAAAAGAGGGATTTAAAATTTTAAACTACCAATATCACCCCCCCCTCTTGGTAGCCTTGGGATATTAACTTAGGTCTAACAACCTATTTACTAGACTCAACACACACTTCTTATTACATCATTTCTAGATTTTCAAAGTTTAAAAAATCATCAAAATAAGAGTAAATACTAACATGAAAGGTTAAAAAAATTGTTTATAAGGACTTATATGTAATCCAAAATCAGCCCATCATGCTTTTATAGATTAGAGACATTTAATGCAAGTCTATGAGCTTGAAGATGTTCCTATAACCATATATATAATAAGTAAAAATAACTTACCATGGTAGTACATCTAGATTTTGTTGATTCATTCAACTCCAAATATAAGTGAGTTAAGATGGTCCCACTCAAAGGAAATAATCTGAAAATGTTTATATAGTTATAAGTATTATAAGTAAATCTTAGATCCAAATGTGTAAGATAGTAAGAAGTGTTGCAACTCGAGCTTTCGAGTTTATGATTTTGATTATAATAAATAATATTGATTAATCTTTTATTTCTCCTAGTGTTTGTAGTGCATATTTATTTGTGTGTTTACTAACATTTCATGTACACCATGCACCATTCTTTGAATATTCAAGACTCAAGAGTGTGTAGAATTGATTATATTAAATGAGTCTATAATTTTTATTTCTTGAGTCAAGTCTTGTAATGATGTATGTAAGATTAATGACCGTGCATACTCACAGGGGGAGCAAAAATATTTTTAAATATTTTAATTTTTCTTTAACTCGTACTGTACTTTCTGGTGTAAACAAAATTAATTAAAATATTTTTTAAATATAACTAATTATATAGTATGATCACCACATCGTACTGGATGATCTATTATAATTAGAAAGCCTGTCATCCATTAAATTAGGCAAAATTTTGAATTTAAAAAGTTGTTCTAATCGTATTATACGAACATGATTATACTGTACGATGTTTAAAATCTTGCCTAATTTAATCATGTGATTAATCAATCAAAATGGCTTAATTTTGATATTTTGATCGTACGGTACGAACTGGATCGTACTGTACGATCAACAGAGATGATTTTGGCCATCCCATGCTTTATCCTATACAAACTATATTTTTCTTGGACTATTCATATAGTACTAATTGGATATCGTACAGTATGAATAGACAATTGAACTGATCGTACAATACTAACTGGTGATCATATAGTACTAATAGGTTAATTTTTACACATCAAACTAGACGATCTTGTGATCATACGGTACAATCTTTGACGGCTGAATTGTGTTTTTAAGGGTTTTTTTAGCCATCTATTTAAGCACTCTTATAAGAATTTGTAAGATTCTTTGGCATCTAATGAAGCTTCATTTTTCTGGAGAAAACTTGAAAAGAGAACTTGAAATGGAGAGAGAAAAGGGTGGAGTTTGAGAATGGAGAAGATCCTTGGAGGGGGTTTCAAGGGAGTGTGAAGGAAATTTCACACGGTTGCTCCGGCGAGCTTGTATGTTAGTACCATCGGATTCATGGTTTGTCTTGAGAGAAGTTTTGAAAAGAAGAAGATCTCTTTGGTGTCAAAGGACCTGGCTCCTCCGACGCACCGGGGAAGGTGGAAGTGATTTTGTAAGACTTCTCTGCCTAGTTGTGTGGGCTAAAGGAGAATCATTAAAGGTTTAGTGTAATACTCAGAGGGTGCTTCCGGGGAGTGGAAGTATGTCATGGTTTGACCGAACCACTACAAATCGGTGTGTTCTTTCATTTATTTTTTCCTCACTTTATTTCTACATTTATTTTTATTGCGATTAATTACGTTGGTGAAATTGATAATCTATTTTTTTATTATGAATGAAATTTACTTCAGCATAAAGTTTTCAAAAGATATTTCTTTTCATTAAAGAAGTTTTTAATCATCCAATTCACTCCTCTCTTGGCACATATTGTACTTTCAATTGGTATCAGAGGTGATTTCAAAAATAGTGTTTTAGAAAATCTTGAGAAAAATGATCATGGCATATTTTGGAAATCGCAACATTACAGAAGGCTATTCAATTACGTGACCACCTTTATTTGAAAATATTTATTTTAATTTTTAAAAAATTCACATGTCTACTTTATTGCGATCAATTGATTATCGAATGTGGCATATGATTCAAACTGGCTATTTTATATCATTGCATATTATAGATAGATTTAAAATTGATATTATTTTTATTTAATAGAGTAGAATAGAATAAGTCAATGCTTAACTAAATGCTAAAAATTTGAATTATTTTTTCTGTGCGTTAAATTTTGACGATTGCTTGAGAATCTCTACATGTACTACTGATAAAAAAAATTGAGATAGATTATGCATTACATATGAAGGTACTAGTGAAGTCAAGCAATCTAAATTGAATTTTATAATGCATGATTATAAACTTTTCTGCATGAAATCTTATGAGACGATCTTAGATATGTACACTAGGTTTATTCAAATTGTGACATCATTACATGCTTTAGGTAGTGAAATTTCAAACTTTGAAAAGGTTAACAAAATTCTTCGTTCTCTACTTGATAAACTTGATGCCAAAGTCATAGCTATATGTGAATCAAAATATTTGAATGCTTATTCTATAGATAATCTAATAGGCTCATTCATTGCCTACGAGCAAAGTTTGAGTCAAAGACTTTTGGATACAAGTGATGAGAAGACTATTATGTTAAAAGTCAAAGATATGAATGAATTTGTCTTAATAGAAGACGAGAGCAAGGAGATAGCATTGATAACAAATAAATTTGAAAGTCTATTGAAGCACAAGCATAAGCATCAACAAAAGTGGAGCAACAATAAAAATGGTAAAATTTGAAATTTTCTTCTAACATTATTTGCTTTGGGTGTAGAAAACCCGTATATTTAAAATTTGAATGTCCCAACTTAAAAACTCTTCCTTCAAAGAAAAAGAGTAAAAATAAACTGATTGTAATATGGGGAAAAGATAAAAAGCAAAAAATATGCTAGGTAGACCTAGCTTCTTGAATCATCAGAATAGGAGCAAGGCGATGAGGTATAAGCATGTTAAAGTTTGTTTGTATTTTTTTGGTTATGTGTTTTTATGTGTTTGTTTATATGTTTTAATTATTTAATTAATATTATATTTTAAGAATAATTTTATGTTTTAGTTTCTTTATTATTTTGTTATTTTTATATGTTATTTTATCTCTTCTTTTTTATAATGTCAAAGAGAAAGAATGTATTATAGTTAGTTGTATTTATGTTTTATTTTTTTCTATTATTTAAATTTAAAATAATTATTATTATTATTATTTCCCCTATTTTTAATGTAATTCTTTTAGTGAGGGGGAGTTTAGGAGAAAATAATTTTAATTTACAAATTCAACCAATATTATTTGTCATCATAAAAAAGTGGGAGATTGTTGCAATTCGAGCTTCCAAGTTTATTATTTTGATGATAAAAAATAGTATTGATTAATCTTTTATTTCTTCTAGTATTTATAGTACATATTTATTTTTGTGTTTGCTAATATTTCAGGTACACCATGGATCGTTCTTTGAAGATTCAAGACTCAAGATTATGTAGAATTGGTTATATTGAATGAGTATGTAATTTTTATTTCTTGAGTCAAGTCTTGTAATGATATATATTAGATTGATGACCATGCACACTCATAAGGGGAGAAAAAATATTTTTAAAATTTAAATTTTTCTATAACTTGTACTGTACGATCTGGATCATACTGTACACTCTGGATCTTACTGTACGATCTGATGTAACAAAAATTAATTAAAATATTTTATTTTCCTAAAAAAATATTTTTTAAATATAATAAATCATATAGTGCAATCACCACATCATACTGTATGATCTGTTATAATTAGAAAGCCTGCATTTAATTAAATTAGGCAAAAATTTGAATTTAAAAAGTTGTTCTAATCGTACAGTACGAACATGATCGTACTATATAATGTTTAAAATCTTACCTAATTTAATCCTATAATTAATTAATTAAAATGACTTAATTTTGATATTTTGATCATACTGTATGAACTGGATCATACTATACGATCAACAAAGATGATTTTGGTCATCCCATGCTTCATCCTGTACGAACTGCATTTTTTGTGAACTGTTCGTATAGTACTAACTGGACATCGTATAATATGAACAGGCAATTGAACTGTTCGTATAGTACTAACAGGTTAATTTCTACACTTCGTACTGGATGATCTTGTGATCGTACGGCACAATCTTTGACGACTGAATTGAGTTTTTTTAGGATTTTTTTATCCCTCTATTTAAGTACTCTCATAAGACTTTATAAGAGTCTTTGGCATCCATTAAAGCTTCATTTTTCTAAAGAAAACTTGAAGAGATAACTTGAAAGGGAGAGAGGAATGGTGGAGTTTGAGAGAGGGAGAAGATCATTGGAGGGGGTTTCAAGGGAGTGTGAAGGAGATTTCACATGGTTGCTCCAGTTTGCACCTCAGTACCATCAAATTCAAGGTTCATCTTGAGGGAAGTTTTGGGAAGAATAATCTTTGGTGTCAAAGGACCCTGCTCCTCCGCCGCACCGGGGAAGGTTGAAGTGAATTTGTAAGGGCTTCTCCACCTAGCTGTGGGGACTAAAGGAGAATCACTAAAGGTTTAGTGTAATACTCGAAGGGTGCCTCCCGGGAGTGGAAGTAGGTCATGGTTTGACCGAATCACTATAAATCGGTGTGTTCTTTACATTATTATTTCTGCACTTTTTTTGCATTTATTTTTTATTGCGATTAATTGTGTGGGTGAAATTGATAATCTATCTTTTTATTGTGAATGAAATTTGCTTCCACATAAAGTTATAAAAAGATATTTCTTTTCATTAAAGAAGTTTTTAATCATCCAATTCATCCCCCTCTTGGCACATCTTGTACTTTCAAGAAGCAACCTATCATTAATATAATGTACGCTCGAATGTGTTGCTTAAACTCAATCTCATTTAGATCTATGTTTAGATCCCTAAAAAAGGAAAATTTCAATAATCTCAATAGCATACAAGTTTATGCATATACTTGGAACATAAAAAATGTAGAACTAGTGTCAAGATCATTCAAGTTATGATATACCACATTCTACTCAAGACATCAACACAATAAGTCATCACAATAGTCATACTAAGAATGTAACCTCATCCCATCCCAATAATAACATATCTAACCATAGGAGGGGTATCTACTTGAATCCCTAAAATCAAATTAATATAATGTAGTGTGATAGTCATCTCTCCTATGAACACATGAAAAGTGTTGTTTTATTGTGACGACCAAGTCATGACAAATGTATTAAATAAATTATTATCAAGTTTAATATATTGTAACAGACTAACATAGTCAAAATTATCCATATGTAAACCATCAATAAATCATGGATAATTTATTGGGTACTCTGAAAGCATAAGTAAATGAGAAATATCCTCTAAGGTATTACGCTACCCAAAAATAAGAGGATATCATCAAAAGAGGTGGCTTGTCATAAAATATATATAGAGTAACTTTTTATATAAATTATTAATGTGTTAGAATGCATATCCCTATGCCTATCATGTAAGGAGTTAATGGTTGGATGAACTTCTATTGGATCAAGACTATAAGTTATATCCTCCTCCTAGGCATGCATTCAATGTCATCATCTAGGCTATTTGGGAAAAAAATAAAAAAAATCTAGGCTATTTGGGAGCTTGCTCAACCATTTTACCTTTGTGATAGGATAAAAAAATTAGAATAATAAAAGTAATAAGGGTAATGTAAGTTGTATCACTATGTTGGTAAAGTATACATGTTATTTTTAGGGGCTTTATCGATAAGTAAACATGTTATGATAAATTATTTTGAATAGGACACTTTCTTTAGTAACATGACTTCTTGTCCCATCTAGGGTGTTGATGTATTGTTAGTACACGATTTTTTGGTTACTTTTGAAAGTTCGTTAAGGGATGTTAAGCCCTATGAACTTTGTCCCAAGCTAACCAAGAGGGGGGGGGGGTGAATTAGTATTTTAAAAACTCTTTTCACAAAGAAAGAAAATTGCATAAACCAAGTCACACCACAGAAATAAATGCGGAATTTAAAAGCGCGGAAGCAAGAAAAAGAACACAGAAATTTATAGTGGTTCGGTCGACTCGACCTACGTCCACTTCTTGGAGGCACCCTCCAAGTATTGCACTACAAAACGTGACTCTCCTTTAGCCCCCACGGCTAGGCGGCAGAACCCTACACAAGACCTCCTTTTTGCCACCCCGGCAAGGCGAGAGAACCACCTCCTTTTGCTTCCTTTTGAAGCTGGCAGAGAACCAAAACCAAAAAACAAACTCCTTACCTCTACCGACCCTTCCACAACGAGAACTCAGACGAAGACGAAGTAGAGCGATCTTTGAGCAACCCTTGTGAATACCCTCACAAGCTCCCCATCACAAGATCCTCTCTCTCTCCTCTCCTCTTTCTCTCCTCAAGTCTTCTCAGGTCAAGGCAGCAGCCAAAGGTCTTGAAAAATGTTGAACAAGAGCTCTTAATAGAAGAGCTCAAAGGAGATCATTAATTGCAAGTAGCCGACTTTATCGTCCAGGCCGATTATGGACATCGGCCTGGCCGATCAGTACAAAAATTTAGAGGATCGGCCAGAGCATTGCCCTGGATACACTCCTGGACGATTGAAATTTGGCTTGATCATCCCGGCCGATATCACGATCGTCCTGGCCGATCAGTTCAAATCAGAGGCAAATCGTCCTGAGCATCGCCCTGTTTTTGAGCTGGCCGATATTTATCGTCCTGAAATAACTTAAGGTTTTTGACTAGATCGTCCTGGCCGATCCTGCGATCGTCCAGGACGATATGATCGTATCAATCATCCTTAATTACTCCCTTGATTTCCTGATCAATTAAGGCATAATTTGGTAATTTTGTCCAGGTCGATCCTTTGATCGTCCTGGCCGATAATTTAAAAAATACAGTATACCTTAACTGTCTATGGCGGCTACTTCTTTCTATTTTGAGCTTATCGTCCTGGCCGATACACGTATCGTCCAGGCTGATATATTAATGACGGCTGTCTTAATTAACAATCCTTACTTAGACTTTCTGTTTTAAGCTGATCGTCCCGGACGATATAAATATCGGCCGGGCCGATGTGGGCAAAAACAGAAATTCTAAGCCCCTCAAGTGTGTGTGTGTGTGTAGGGTTACTTAGCATCAGTCTCTTTGACCATTACAAGTAGACTCAAAAAGGTGAAAATCAAAAGTACAGACTGACTCAACCCTAAACCTACGCAATCCTGAACTTGGCTCCTTCTTGATCGTCCGATCTCCGATTCCTAAAAAGTTAGAAGCAACAAGTAGTCCAAGAGACATAGTGTTTGTCAATCATCAAAATATAAGACATAAAAAATAGGTTTGCAACAACATTTTTATAGTTTTCTACGTCCAACTCAAGAATAATGTGTTCTCCATCATATCATGGCCATTTATTAGCTTAGGCCTAACATGTAATTTTGGTTCATTGATTAGCTTATAATGATTCAAAAGTATAGTAGTTTGAAATATATAATTGGTGGTTATGTCATGTCTACCCTGAGGCTATAATTATGTGCATACATGATATGCGGTATGTTTTTAATTAGTAGCTCTACTAACATTTCCCATCACCCAATAGTTGGCTTCAATAGACCTACAAGTCATCTTGAACTCATATAACTCCTAGGTATTTATTTTTGTGTGTTTGGAAAATCATCATGCTTCATGTTCATATCTTTGTAATGTGCTCTTTGTATACTGGATAAATATGATCTTATTTTTATTCTTCTGAGACAAACATATTCATTCATTTCAAAAAAGGATCACAATATTATAGTAAGAAGAACATAAAAGTGCATGTACATGTTGGCCTCATGCATGCCTCAATAGTCTATTAAAATATTCTAAAGAATTCATAGTCATTGCATTGTATCTACAACAAACATCATGCATTAGTGACCACTTTGTAACATTCTACTCAACTAATCATTGATGTAGTTCTTCCTTAATATTTTTTTTTATTTCATACCTCTGTTTAATTTTTGAATATCATCACTGTTAATTGTAATGTACATCATCTGAAAGAGGAATTCTAAATATGATATTCCTATCATTCATATCATCTTCCTATTCTCAAGTGTCATAAGTAATGGAAATACGTTGCCCTTAAGAATATTTCTCTATAACCACAAATTAAATCTCCATCCTTATCTAGAGCTATATATAAATATTTTCTTAATGAAACCATCAAAATCAAATTATGAAGAGAAAGGAGAAACCAAATCCATGACTTATTACACTCTAATTCGATACCCATGAATATTAAGAAAAATAGACCATTGTTAGCATTAATTCCCATAATAATAAAATGTGTTTGCACTTAAACAGCATGATTGTTCCATCCATGCTTAAAATTTGGCAAAAAAAAATTAGGCTATAATTGAAGGTCCAAATGCCCAAAAGAATCCATTAAAATAGGTTCAGTCCACTCTATTGTATCCTATAAATTGATCCATTCATGACAAAACCTCATGTCCTTCATAAATATGTTGATTGAATTGTAGGATTCCCCCAGCTACCTAATATTGCCTTTATTACCTTATATTTTTCATCCCAAGACATCAACATATGATATCAGCATTCGGCAATATGCCTTCATAGATATCATCACAAGCGACGATGATGAAACAAAACCTCCAACAATAGCAAAATGAAATACCAAATTAAGGATTGCTTTGTAATTTAGAAATTTGGGCCTAATCATTTTAATCTCTATAAACCAATACAGTAATTAATCTTTAATTTAGTATTCTTGACTTTCTAATTACACGAACAAATTTTAACTCTCCATTCACACACAAATAAAATAAACCCTCTCAAAACATTACTTTTGTTTTGGCAATAAAGATTTAAAATATTTGCTAAAAAATATTAAGCAAATAAAAACTAAAAGTTCAAATCAAATTTAAACAAACTAACAACAATTTTCTAAAAATACTATGAAATAAAGTCTTTATTTGTGACAATTTTCTTTCTGTTTTCTAAAACATTTTTTTAGTACAAAAATTTCTAGTTCAATAAATTTTTGTACTAACAAGCCACTTTAGAAAGCAGTAAGAAAGCTATTCCAAACAAAGTCGAAATACAACTTTTGTGGTTTTGTTTGAGACGCCTTTTTATTGCTTTTTAAAGCAACTTTCTAATAAAAAAATTTTTTGAACTAGAAATTTGTGTACTAAAAAGTTGTTTTATGAAGCATTAAGAAAGGCATCCCAAACGAAGCCTTAAACGGCTTTTTTATTGCTTCTTAAAGCAGCTTTCTTGTATAAAATTTTTAACTTTTACTAGAAAATCGCTTTAAAAAGCAGTAAAAAAACTGTCCCAAATGAAGCCTAAGTCTTTACTTTCACAAAGTTGGACACAAAATCTCAACAAGATAACCTTATATCCAAAAACTAAGTGATTGCTTGAAGGTAGAAAAACACGTGAAAAAGAAAAGTGTTAAGGAGTTTGCTTGGAAAATGAAGTCAATGTGTAGAAGAGGAGAGGAGGTAGATGGAGGTGATAGGGGGATTTATAAAGAAAACATATTTGTTGAAATTAATTTAGAAGGTAGCATGCAACCTAACCCAGCATAACTCACACATCCAATACTTCTTGCCATTTGTAGAATAATATTTAACACTGGTAGCCCATTTAATAAGTAACAAGATAGTTATACGGAAATCTCATCTTGATCTGTTGGTCGAGCGCTTAGGTTGTCAATCAATATGTCTTGTGTTCGAAGTATGCATATATGTTGTGCGTAATTCGCTCAAAAGTACCCAAAAAATCATATGGGCATCCAATTACCTTTTTAGGTTGAATTTTGAGAAAAAAGCTGTTCTATCAAATAATTTCTTAATGAACAGTGTTGGGTTTAAAATTTTTACCTAAGATAATATGATTCATTCATTCAACTACTAAAAAACATTAAAAAAAAATGACTTTATATGCCTTATAGTGGTCAAAAATAATGAAATAAATCTAATTTTTATTTTCAATAAATATGTCTAAAGACTTACTTCAAATTAAAATATATCAATTTCTTACTCTTAAATTTTAAGATAAAATTTAAATATATTAGTCGGTGTGTTAAAAAATGATCCAACCCATGGTTCGGGTCGACCAGTTTAATAAACTGGTCAGGTTCAGGCTCAATTTTTTTATTCTTTTATTAAACAAGTAATGTTCGGGTTAACTCCCCAACTCGATTTTAATCTGAAATGGCCAATTTATTTTTTATTTTTTTATTTATTAGTATGACTGACTTATTTTATATTAATTAATTTAAAATCTATTGATAAAATTTTATAAAAATATATAAAAAACAAAACACATTATTCAGATTACTAGTGAGCCGAGTTCGGACCTATATTTTTTATCCGTTTCTTAAACAAGGGTCACTCCAATTTGATTGGATTCAGATCAATTCAATTTTAGACCGGATATCAACCAGACCCGTTAACCATATATATTATATTAGTATAAATTACTGTGATCGCTTGATCAAAACTTTTGACTTTCAACGGAAAATCAAAGTTTAAATATAGAAACAATTAATTTTTAATAATTGCAATTAAATTCGCTTATCTCCTAATAAAATATTAAATATAATTTTTTTTTTATTACACCGACTGCTTATATATATGCAGCCATCCTCATCGAGGCTTTCTTGCCTGAGTTTTCCAACTCTACTCTCCTTGCCTTTGCAGCTTCAATGCGAGCGGAATACTTTAGTGGCCTGGGCTTGGAGATCTATTTCACTTGCCCATTTTAGATTTTGTTTCAGCGCTCTCCTCTGGCTTGTGCGTTTTGGTTCCTCGATGATTTATCTTGGTCGATAAAGATTGATTTTTTTCTGCTTGTGATCTCTCTTCCAAATCCCAACTTCTGTTGAGAAGTTTGGTTCTTTTTCGATTTTAAGAGAACAGGGCATTTGCATTGGCCTAGTTGGAACAAAGGGCAGATTATGTAATCTGTATTTTTATTTGAATATTTGAGTTCATCGATTTAGAGAAGTTGTTTTCTTGAGTGATCAAAGGAAACATGGAGGAGACATTTGTGCCTTTTAGAGGAATAAAAAATGACCTAAAAGGAAGATTTTTGTGCTACAAGCAAGACTGGACTGGAGGATTTCGTTCAGGCTTTAGGTACTGTTGAAATTCTTACAAGTTTTTTCTTTTAAATCTGAAATTTTATGCTATTTTTCTCATTTGTTTTTTCTCCTTTTCCTTTATGGTTGATAGTATTCTGGCCCCGACAACCTACATATTCTTTGCCTCAGCAATCCCTGTTATATCATTTGGAGAGCAACTGGAAAGAAATACTGGTAAATATATAGGAATATTCCCTTAAATTTTCCTGCAATTATATGTATTATAGAAATTTTACTCCCCAAGTTTGGGTTAAGCCTTTTTTCCGCTTTTGATTTGAAGTCACTGACCAGATTACATATTGGAATTTCCTATGAATATATATATTCCATATGCTTGGTTTAGTTTGTGGAAAGTGGTGACTAATTCAATTCAAACCTGTTTTAAGGGCAGATTTTGTAATTACAGTGTGCAAAATCTAGCATAAGAAGTTCTACTTTTAAATTCTACACAATATATATATATATATATATATATATATATTATAAAAAATTGAAATCCAACCGCGGTTAATCCGTTTTATCCCTTTATTTGGCATGTTAGTTCTACCACTGACTAATTTTTTTATTGTTTATGCTTGTTTTAGTTTGTGGAAAGTGATTCTAATTCAATTAAAACTTGATTTAAGGGCAGATGGTGTAATTACAGCTGTGCAAACTCTAGCATCTACTGCAATTTGTGGGATAATACACTCAATTGTTGGAGGGCAGCCATTGCTGGTTCTTGGAGTTGCAGAGCCCACAGTACTCATGTACACATTCATGTTTAATTTTGTGAAAGATAGAGAAGATTTAGGTAGAAAGTTGTTTCTAGCCTGGACTGGATGGTAAGCTATCAGATAAGATAAATATTTTATGTAAAATAGTGGTTACATCAATAGTAATTTATATCATTATCTTCAAGATTATCTATGATTTGTCTTCATTTTACACTTTCAGGGTGTGCGTGTGGACTTCTTTCCTGCTGTTCTTACTGGCTATTCTTGGCGCATGCTCAATTATAAATAGATTTACTAGAGTGGCCGGTGAACTATTTGGTATGCTGATAGCGATGCTATTTATGCAACAGGCCATTAAAGTAAGTAGTGAAATATCTTTTGTCTTTTATTTATTTTTTGCTTTTTTAAGTTGCGGTGCTAGGCTATAACTGGTGTGGTTAAGTTCATTGAATTCAATACTCTATAATACTGCATACATCAGGATATTCTTTATTTAATAGTTCCAATTATCTTTAAGTTATTAAGCTAAAAAGTTATAATTTAATCATTAGAATATATAAAGAATTTTTTGGAGCATTTCTTTTTAAATTTCATTTGGTGTTACAAAAAGAAAAACAATTTCTTACTGAGGTTGAATTGCCTTAAGGGTTAACAACCTTGAATTCTGGTATTTTGAGTTCCTATATAAAGAAATTTACATTGATGACTCTTGGAAGAACTTGATAATAGTTAGAAAATTCTTTCTGCCATGGATAGATATGTTTTTAAGTTTTACCTGAATATTCTTGCTGATTCTTCTAATCCTTACTTTGAATTTCTTGGATTGCACTAAGGAAGGTGTAAGCTTCTTTTTTCAACATCTTATGATGGTAAAATTAATTTTTATGACCTTATTTGAGAATCCAGCCTAATTTCTGGAACCTGTAAGTCACAATGCCAAACTTATGAACCTTTTAAGTAAGGGACCTTATAAAACTCATGGACATGAGAGTAAGTTATCCAAAATGGGCATCAATATCTTACCTGAAAAACTAACCTTTTCAGTGGAGTTCAATTGGAGCTATCTTAACAAAAAATTCATGTTGAAATGATTGAAATCATAATGGAAATACATTGAAGATTTGATGTGTATATCTTCTAGGGGCTTGTGGACGAGTTTCGCATACCTGAAAGGGAAGATCGGAAGGCACTGGAATTCATTCCATCTTGGAGATTTGGCAATGGAATGTTTGCTCTTGTTCTATCATTTGGTCTTCTACTTACTGCTTTGAGAAGTAGAAAGGCAAGGTCTTGGAGATATGGATGTGGTATGTCCTCATAAATAAAAAAAATGATAAATTCAACAGATTAAAATAGCTTAATGCAAATTTTGAATGCATATATTTGTCTTCTAGTGATGATCATCTTTTGTTATTGGGTTTTTTTAATTTGGAAGATTCACGCAAGGCTAAACAAATTATTACTGCAGGGTGGTTGAGAGGTTTCATTGCAGACTATGGTGTGCCTTTGATGGTTTTGATATGGACTGCAGTTTCTTTTATACCTTCTGGTAGTATCCCCAAAGGAATACCAAGACGCCTCTTCAGCCCAAATCCTTGGTCACCTACTGCATATGCAAATTGGACTGTTATTAAGGTACGACTCTTATACTTTAGGCATTACAAAGCTAGTACTTTTTCTATTATAAGATGTGGAGCCTAATCAATACCCAATGAAGAAACGTCTTATATAAACTCAGTTGAAAATCAACCTTCACCATAAGATTGTCGTGGGGATTAGAAGCGGCAGGGAGCCCCTAAAAAGTATTCAATATTTTGCAAATTATTTTTATAAGTTTGTTTTACGGGCTTCATTGTATTTTTCATTTTACTTATCTTTTTGTGATTATTAGAGATAAGGGCTAAAAAAACTCTATAAACAAAACGATAATGAAAATTGTAGCGACGGTAATATGATGTAGTAATTAATTAGATGTACCTTAATAAAAATTTTGATATGTTTTGTGCATTGATCTTGGTTTTGTTTTATTCTCTCTTGGTGATTTGAATTGTGTTTCGCCTAATTCTCAAAATTAAACTCTTATAAACATTTTCATGAACCATTGTTCCAAAACCAGAAGAAACTGCAATCAATTCTTGCTTGTTTATCTGATGTTCTTAGAGGACTAACATGTGACACTCTTCAACCAAACAGGAAATGACAGACATGCCGGTGCTCTATATACTTGGAGCATTTATACCAGCTACCATGATAGCAGTCCTTTATTATTTTGATCACAGTGTGGCATCTCAGCTTGCACAGCAAAAAGAATTCAATTTGAGAAAGCCACCGTCATTTCACTATGATTTACTTCTTTTGGGTTTTTTGGTACATTCTAATTCCACCACCTTCAATTCCCTCTTTTTTTTCTTTAGCTTATACAAACCTCTTTAATCGCCTGTTTTGTTCTAAAACCATGTGTCAAATTAACTTAGCAGACACTAATGTAAACTGTTCACTGTATTTTTGTAGACTTTACTATGTGGTCTCCTCGGCATACCCCCTTCAAATGGTGTTATACCACAATCTCCTATGCATACTAAGAGTTTAGCTACTCTCAAGCATCAAGTAAGCCACCATGTTATATGCTTGCTCAATTCCTCGGTCGAATATGTATTTACATTCTTTTGTTCTTCAGCTGCTCCGAAACCAACTAGTAGCCAGTGCGCGACAAAGCATGAACCAGAATTCAAGCTTAAGCCAATTGTATGGTAACATGGAAGAAGTATATCAGCAAATGCAGACCCCTCTGATCTACCAAGAGCAGTCTGTTCGGGTATGATAGTTATATGCATTTAAATTGGAAAATTTTATAATTTATTTTGAGTTAATGAAATATGAAATTTAAAATATCATTCAAATATTATTTTTTTTTAATAGAAATGAAAACTGTTCATACAGGGATTGAAGGAACTAAAGGAATCTACCATCCAAATGGTTTCAAGATTGGGAAGCATAGATGCTCCTGTGGATGAAACGATGTTTGACATTGATAAAGAGATTGATGATCTATTACCTGTGGAGGTTAAAGAGCAAAGACTCAGTAACTTGTTGCAGTCTTCTATGGTAGGATGCTGCCTGGCTGCAATGCCAATTCTGAGAAAGATTCCAACTTCTGTACTTTGGGGTTATTTTGCTTTTATGGCTATAGAGAGCTTGCCTGGTAACCAATTCTGGGAGAGGATACTCCTTCTATTTACTGCACCAAGCAGAAGATATAAGTAAATCTTTCTCACTTTTCTTTTCACAAGTTAGATTTAGACTTCCTTTGGGACGGCTTTCTTCCTATTTCTTAAAACAGCTTTTCAGTACAAAAATTAAAATTTTTATATTAGAAAGCTGCTTTAAGAAGCAGTAAAAAAGCCGTCCCAAACGAAGCCTTAGCCTGTGCCAAGACTGAAGAACAACTTAAAACTGTTTTTTCAGAGTGCTTGAAGATTACCATGCAACCTTTGTGGAAACCGTTCCTTTCAAGACAATTGCTTTCTTCACACTCTTCCAGACTGTTTACCTACTTGTGTGCTTCGGCATTACTTGGATACCTATTGCTGGAGTTCTTTTTCCACTTATGATCATGCTTTTGGTTCCTGCAAGACAATATCTTCTTCCTAAGCTCTTTAAAGGAGCACACCTTACAGATTTGGATGCAGCCGAATACGAGGAGTCTCCAGCACTTCCATTCACTGTAGAAACGGTAAAATTAGAACTTTAATTGATAGTATTGATGCAATTATGGCAATTTGTGCAGATATGTTTTTTTGGTTAGGTAACCGTTCAAATTCATTGAGCTCTCAGCGAAATAGATAACCGTTCAAATTCATTTAGCTCTCAGCGAAATAGAGTCTCTGTTCAACCTGATTATTAAAATGGAAGTCAATAGAGCTAAAGTTGATTTCTACTTTTTCAAATCTTTCTATATCAAGCTTTATTGAACATGTGATCAGACATTGATTAAGAAGAAAAAAGGGTGAACTATACTGTAGGTTCTGCAGATTGCTCTTAAAAATGCCTGAAAATGAATTGCTTGGATGATAAGTGTTAAACCAGTCATCTAAACCGGCATCTAAACCGGATTAGTTTTACTAATCTGTACCTCAGAACTAGCAAGTATTGTCGTTTTCTTTATATATATGTATCTGTATCTCGTCCGGATTGTATAACAAAGAATAGTTTTACTTTTCTCAACTGCTCTCTCTGCGATGTGTCTGAGGAAGAAAGCTAACATGGTATCAGAGCACAGATAAGTCTCGTTTCCTTCTTTCCTTTTTTCTCTCTCGAGTTCTATCTTTCTTCTTGCTCATGGCCGACTCCTCCACCTCCACCTCATCTACCACCATACATCAATCACCGCCCGTAATAACCATACCTCCCCAGCTAAAATTCGTTCTCAGCAATATCAAAAATCTCGTCGCCAACCCTCTCACCTCCGAAAACTACCCGCTGTGGCGCTCCCAAGTCGAGAAAATCTTTGCTGCCAACGGATTCCAAGGATTTCTTGACGGATCTTTCCCAAAGCTACCGCAAGAAACGTCGACCGTCTCTTCCCGCGAAGCCTGGCAACTTCTCGACCAAAATCTTGCCGCCGCCCTTTTCTCCATAATCACCCCGTCCATCCTACCGTATGTTCTTTCCTTAACTCACTGCGCAGACATTTGGGCCACCTTAACCCATCGCCTCCAAGCCTCAAATCGTTCTCGCATCATTCAGTTAAAGAATGAACTACACAATCTCACCAAAGGCGATCAAACTATGTCTCAATATCTTCTCACCGTGAAGTCGAAAGTCGATGCCATCTCCGCCGCCGGCAGCACTCTTGATCCTGAAGACGTGATTCTTTACACTCTAAACGGCCTCCCCGCAACCTACCAAGCCTTCAAAACCGCAATCCGTACCAACCTCCAACCCATCACCCTTGATGACCTCTACACTCTTCTTTGTAGCGAGGAAGTCAATCTCGCCCAAGAGGCATCTAAAGCTATGCAGCAGCTGCAACTTACCGATAATCCCACTGCTTTAGCCGCTGCCCGTGGCCGAGGGCGAGGTCGCGGTCACTACTCTCACGGCAGTCGTCACACAAATCGCACCCCAAATAACACCAACTCCAATTCTGCCCCCAGCCGTCCTGAAAGACAAGCCAACCGCAACGTCGTTTGTCAAATCTGCGCCGAACAAGGACACTCGGCGGTGAAATGCTGGTATCGCCATGATACAACATATCAAGAACCTACTAATCGTCCCGCCCTGTTCAGCTCCACTGACGGTTCTCGCCAATCTGAATGGTTCTTGGACAGCGGCGCATCCACACACTTAACTTCGGACGCCTCACAATTTTCCACTACCGAACCTTATCGCGGCAACTCCCAAGTCACTCTCGGTAATGGACAGAATCTCTCAATTCGTAATACCGGTACTGGCATTCTCCCCACTCCATCAGGTAGCTTACAACTTAACAACCTTCACCACGTTCCCAACCTATCTTTTAATCTCCTCTCCGTGTACCAGCTAACTCGGGATAATGCCTGTATAGTTTCTTTTTCCTCACAAGGCTATGTGATCCAGGATTCGACGACCAAACGTGTTCTACTACGGGGTCCCTGCCATAACGGTCTTTACTCCATCTCGTCGTCCACCTCGCCAGC
>NW_021368613.1:0-537 GCF_001605985.2 Dendrobium catenatum
TTATCCCTAGGTTAGGTACGATCTAGATGTTCACATAGTTTTCTGCAGGTGGCCACGCTCAAGCAGGGCAGTAAAGGGGGCTAAGTCAATAAAAAAATATATTAATTGCTATAATTGCTTGCACGGGTGCTTCAGCTGCTAAAGCCCCCAAATAGAAGAGCGTGGCCAGTGTGTTTTACTTCCTTTTTGCACATATATAACTTCTTGGGAATAATTGCTTTTTCATTTATTAACTGCTTAGGATAATCCTGCAGGTGAGTCTAGATTTTATTTTCAAATAAAAATAATTTGTATAATTGCCAAGTGTTGTGAAAGTTAATTTTGAGTTGGGATACATAGATCCAAAGCTTGGATTCCAAAGAGGAAAGGATACCCATTTGGAAACTATTCCTTTTTCATTTGGAAATCCAAATTTGGATCACACTTCTATTACACCCAAAGAGGAAAAAGTGGCCTTCCCCTTAAAAGGGAAGTGCCCTCTTATCCATTTGGGTTGTTTGCTACGAAGAATCCAAGGAGTTCGAAGAAAAGGAGTCC
>NW_021368614.1:0-294 GCF_001605985.2 Dendrobium catenatum
CCCAAGGATCGAAGAGTTTTTTGTGCCAAGTAATGAATCGGAGATTCAGTGGAGACGCCGCTCGGAGATCCGTACACAAGAAGATGATGAAGAGACCATGGGAGTTGAAGTGGTCTATATGGTGGAACATGATGATGGGCGACCGCCTTTGCGGGTATACCAGCGGCAATATGGGGCTGGATCTACTGCCGGTAGAGATGCTGACTCTTCGGAGAATGAAGAAGAAGAGGAATTCGAAGAAAATCCTTTGTTCCCTAATGCTACCACACTAGCAGAGGCACAAAGGCAGATGCA
>NW_021368615.1:0-361 GCF_001605985.2 Dendrobium catenatum
TATGTTGTAACATTGGAGGAAACGATGCTTTGATGCTAAGATTGTTTGTTAGTAGTCTATGGAGAGTGGCATTTGAGTGGTATGCCGATCTCCCTAACGATTCAGTTCGCACTTTTACTGAGATGGAGCAGTTATTTGTGCAGAGGTTCATTAGTACAGAGCATAGAGTGACTGTTGGTGAGTTGGTAGTGACCAGGCAGCGCCCTCACGAGTCTCTACTTAACTATATAGTTAGGTGGAGAAACCTTAGTCTTCAGTGTGAACCTCAATTGCAAGAGCAGCATGCAGTTGAGATTCTGTTGAAGAATATTGATGGTCCTATCACTCCGTACCTGAAGGGTTTTAGCATTCGAACCTTTCA
>NW_021368616.1:0-222 GCF_001605985.2 Dendrobium catenatum
GATAAACGGTTATGACCCGGGGCCCTCTGAACCGAGTGGTTTTGCCGCTAAATGGCACCACAAAATACCAGTTATTGTCAGAGCCAATACACTCCTTAATGATATCAAATCCTTGAGATATGAATCAATATGATATGATCAATAAGGCATAAAGCCCTCTGTTAGCTAAGGTGGATTCAAATTTGTCCCCTTAGACACATTCACCCAAGGTCTACAAAGTCC
>NW_021368617.1:0-205 GCF_001605985.2 Dendrobium catenatum
CCCAAAAAATAGGGGCACATAAATCATTAACCCGATAGCTAACCAAAGCCAAAAAAAAACGATTTTAAAAGAACTAAAAGAAAGAAGAATGTAAGGAAAAGCAAAGGAAATTTACAGAAGAAAGAGATAACCGAGGGAATGACTGGAGGGGTCGAGTTGCTCGATGAAAGGGACAAGACGAGAGGCCTGCACGCGAAGCGTATCC
>NW_021368618.1:0-300 GCF_001605985.2 Dendrobium catenatum
CAAATTTTGATTACTTAATGGTCCCCCTCTTCTCTCTCAACAAATAAATAAATAAATAAAGCTGTGCAGCTTTATGCACTGTTTGCGATTCGAACTTTTATGCTCGGAGTGGAGTGCAAGCTCTTCTGGGCGAGATCCAAGCTGTCAGCACCACACTAAAAGTAGAAAGACTAATTATTCGAATTTAGAAATAATCTTCATTTCATTCATCTATATTTGTAAATTTTTTAAAATATATTTTTTGTATTATCTTGTATTAGTCAAAATTTACTACAAAAACATTTTAATAGTAACAAAATT
>NW_021368619.1:0-295 GCF_001605985.2 Dendrobium catenatum
TCACTTGATCATCCTCATAGTAGGAGAATGATCGAGTTGGCCTCCCATAATTATTTGATATTGTTTATTGCTGATCGATGCTCAGCATCACAAAAACAATATGCTAAAAAAAAGGAAAAAAAAAATCTTTGCTAATCTAGACACCTCCGCATCCATCGCATCTCCTCATCTCTAGATCTGGTTTGATCTCATAGCCATTAACTTTGTTAGTAGCTGAAGCTCTATGTATCCCATATTATCTAAACCTTCAAATCCTAGAGAAGCTACAAATTACCTTCTTATTAATATAGCCGCT
>NW_021368620.1:0-320 GCF_001605985.2 Dendrobium catenatum
GTTTGACTATAAGCTCGCTGAAATCGGAGTTCATATGTTCCCGAAATTAATTTTTGAAGCTTCCAACTAGTTTTTGCCTCGAGATTCGTGCCCGATCAAGATGATTTTGCGATGTCGTATCAATACTTGCCTTTAGGTTATTCCGAGAAGTACTATGGAGAGTAAGAAAGCTGCTTTTTATAATTAAATTTTTTGAATGATTTAGAAGAATTAATATAAAAGATATCTCTCGAATAAAAACTTTTATTAGGTCATGTCCAACCGAGAACTCTATTTTTCACGCCAAAATAGCGCAAAAAGCAAAAATGGCGTGGTGCTGC
>NW_021368621.1:0-274 GCF_001605985.2 Dendrobium catenatum
TTGCAAAGATTTTCAAACAACCCCGGTTGCTCACAAGATCAACTTGATTGCTGCACTTTAGCTCTCCTGTAGGAACTTGTTCACTCTCATAGATGGCTTCTCTAGCAATAGGAGCAATTTTGAATTCTATGGATGTCACTCCCAAATCTTCATCCACATTCTCCGTTATAGGAGTTTTAACTGGGTTAGGAGAAACTTTTGCTTCTGTAGGAGTTACAATTGAATCGACCAAATCTTTCTCTTCATTATTTGCAGTCACGCATTCCTCCTTGTC